>NW_007246327.1:588448-603212 GCF_000164805.1 Carlito syrichta | reverse complement strand
TCCACTCACCTCAGCCTCCCAAAGGCGGGGATTACAGGCTGAGCCACCGAGCCCGGCTGGAGGGGGAAATCTTTATGCATTTTCTGAATAAGTAACACCCCAAGACAGTCATGAGACGGCTTCTGTCCTTCCATGCAGGCGCAGAAAACGCGCAACTTGCTATGTGAAGTTCAGCTTTTCTCAGACGTGCATGTGCAGTGGGACCATTTACCACGCAGCACAAAGAGGCTGCACTGATGAGAACAAAATGTCCTAAAGACAGTGCCACCTGCTCAAGCCCAGTGAGCACCAGGTACGCAGCCTAGAGGGTGGGTGATAGGGCGAGGTAGAGCTGGGAGCAGCAGAGGGGAGCAGCTTCTGTCCTTCCAGGGCTCATCTGGGTTTGTAGTCTTCGCTGGATTCTTTGAAGGGTCGGGGCAGAAGAGGTCAGGCGCCTCTCCCTCTGCAGGGAGGAGGATGCCAGGCTGGCAGGACTGGCACAGCCTTGGCTCAGGCCCCTCAACAGCAGCCGCCTTGGCCTGCTCAGCTCAGGCCTTGCCCAAGCTCCTGTGCCTCCTTGTCCTGCACGTCAGCTCCAGCCCCACTTTCTCTTTTGTGAAGCTGAGCCAGGTGTGATCATGCCTCCCCAGTCCCTGTCCCTCTCTCTGCTTCAGTATCCCAAGATGCCCACTCCAAGGCAGAACAGACTAGGCGCCAGCCAACCCACCCACCCACTGACCCAGCCTCCACGGGTTGCTGCCCAGCCCGTTGTCCAGTCTGCCACTGCTCTCCAGATGTGCTTACGTGGATGGGCCTGAAAAGGGTGAGAGCTTGCTGACTTGTGTGGGTCCCTGCTCCTAGGTCTCCAGAAATACAGACGCTACCCTCCTGTGAGGGAGGCTGCCCCCAGACAAAGCCAAGCAGCTGTCACAGGGCGAAGCCCAAGACTTCTGAGAGGCTAGGGAAGCCTACGGAGCCCCAGGTGAGTGGGTCATTTCCTAGACGACCCCAAGCTCAACCACAGGTAGGCTTGCACATCAGCCCTGCCGACCCCCAGGCAATGCTGTCAACAGCAGGCCCAACAGCACAATTTGTGGACAAACAACAAAAAAATCTAGTGCATCTGGACAAGTTGTGCAGTCTGACAATTAGGACTGTCCTGCTCACAGGACTGGCCTCTTTGGGCTAGAGCTGCTGTGGTCACTTGGACAGGGTAGACTGTCAATGCTAAGACAACTGAGAACTTCTCAGATACCAGAACTACAGGCAAAACTGCCTTGGGAACTACCTTGGCCCGTCATGTTTTGGTAAGAAGAGGATGCTGAGCTCAAAGAAGGGAAGGAACTTGACTGAGGTTACACACAGTGAATTGAATGACTCCACCCTCTGCTCACCAAGATCAGGTTGCCTCAAGTCAGACAGCACTTGGCTGCAGGTGACCTGAAATGTGGCCATGACTTGCGGAAATGACAGGCCTTTCACCTCCTGCACCTGTGTTCCCCTTCTAAATCCACAGTCTGTGCATGAGGTCAAGATCCAGACCTCACCTTGTTCCAGAGTGTTCCAAAAAGTCAGGGCCCATCACCTCAGAATGCTCTGGTCCAGCAGTCAGCCGGGAGACAGTGTAAGTTTCTGTCTGCAGTCACAGACGACTCCAGTGAGAGGCCCACATCCTCCACCCCACACCTCCCCGTCCACATGGAGATGGTGGAGGAGGAGAGGAGGCTGCTGAAGGCCTGGGCAGGCATGTGGGAAGGAAAGCTCAAGAATCTGCTGACCTCTCTCAGGTGCAACGCAAGCGCAGTACTGGATGGAAGCCGACAATTCAGGGCAAGTGGCTGGAGACCCAGAAGTGCTTGGTGTTATCTAGTAAAGACAATGCTGTTCCACCAGAAGGTATCACCCCTTCCAAATAAAACAAGGCTTTTTTTTTCTATGGCCAACAAAAGAAGAGGTTCACACCAGGCCCATGTCCCCCACGTCCCTGCTACCAACTTGGGAGCTGGCGAGAGCCAAGCTGAGGTCCTGGCTCTGGTCCTCATAGCTGAGTGACCTCAGGCAAGACACTTGAGCTCTTTGAGACCTGCTTCCTCTTTGACAGGAGGGGAGACAGTTGTGAAGGCCACTGCCTGAGCTAACAGGAAATTGTGACGAGAACAAAGACTAACATCCTCCAGACAAAGCTTTGACTCACAGGTCAAAAAGAAAAGCTCTCACATTACAAACAGGACAGTTTCGTGATGGGGTTTCTTAATTAGTGAGATCATACAGTACATTTCAGACATCATTTTTCATGATTTGATACGCACTGTTCATGGTCACAGCACTACTGAAGAACGAGGTGCCCACTGTCTCAGGTGCACACATTCCTCTGCTGGTCTGGCTGCACGCGCAAAGCTTGGCCTTGCAAAACACAATGCCGCAAGCACTCCGGCCAAGACTGCAGGGACAGCGTATCACAGAAATGCCAAAAGCTGATAGGAGGGCTCGACAGCTTGGTGGTGGTGGTGGGGGGGGGGGGGGCTATCTAGATGGGTTTATAAAAGGTCGGAGACTTATATAAGATTTTATTTAAGTCTGACAAATAACTCATTTTATTTTTGCAAAACTGAGGAGATAACCGAGAGCTTCTCAAGCAGTCAAGAGAAAATAAGCCACCAAAAGTGAATCTCCAGTGGTTTACTAGGGTAATGGCCCCTTTTCCACAAGACTTTACTCAAGCAATCATATATACCCTGAGGGGAGGAGATGCCTTAGAAATTGAATGTTTCGCATTTAGTTTGGAGTAGAAAGCAGTTTTTCTTCTGTCTTGGAGTCAGCCAGGAGACCTCGTGGGGGTTGAAGGGCAGGAATAGGAAAGAGTACGCAGAGCAAAGTTAGAACAGTAGTGATTCCTTAGCACCCACGATCCCACTGGAAGCCCTTTAGTACCTCTGCCTCAAACAGGTCAGGGGAACCATGAGTGCGCGCTAGGGAGACGTCACTGTAAAGATCTAAGGGTTAATCAATACGTACGAGAAACCCTAAAATACCCTTGGGAAGAGGACAAGATTTTTTTTGGTGAAGACCCAATGTCACGGGTAACATTACTACTGCAGAAGGGAGGAAGCAGTTCATGACATCATGATCCATCATTAATATATCCACAGTGCAGTTTTTGGAGACACAATTATGAATGCAGCTATCATGCCAAGCAGAAGAAATTAAGGAAAATCTAGAGGTAAAAAATCTGATCATGCCTAGTACTCGACAATTCTATAACCCTGTGACGGAGTATAAAGACCGCCAGGCAGGGAGACCCCTCCAAGGGCTGGCAAACAGCACAAGATCTTGGCTCCCTTGCTCAAAAGTTAGATACACAGAGACCAAGGCTGTGAATGATGGTGGCTGACCGAACCCAGAGCATAACTGGCCCACAAGTTCCTCAACATAATCAACATACTGGCCATCTTGTAATAGCTGTTCCTACCGAATTTGACGAAAACCATACCTCATTTACCACTAAACTTAAAAAGACACCAATGTAATCATATGCTGGAGGTATCAACTCCGGAATAACCACAACACAACAGATGAAGGAACAAGCTGCCTTGTGTCACTAAGGTCAAGGCATCTAAGGGTGAGCAAGCAATTCCATGTAAATACCCATCAAGCCCCATAATAATATATTTAATGCAATTCCAATCAAAATTCCAGCAGGCTATATGTGTATTTTTGGGTCAGGGTCTCACTCTGTCATCCAAGCTGAAGTACAGTGTCATAATGATGGTTCATTGCAGCCTCCAACTCCTAGACTCAGGAGATCCTTCTGCCTCAGTCTCCCAAGTAGCTGGGTCTACAGGCGCATGCCACAACGCCCAGCTATTTTTAAAATTTATTTTTCTATAGATTCAAGGACTCACTCCGTTGTCCAGACTGATCTCAAACACCTGGGCTCAAGCAACCCTTCCACCTTGGCTTCCTGAAGAGCTGGAATTATAGGCATAAGCCTCCACACCCTGCACAATAGGATATTTTTCACAGATAGAGAAAAACTGATTCTAAAATTTATGGAAAAGCAAAAGAACTAGAAAGACTGAAATAAGATTTAATATAATGCTATCATCAAGTCTCAGTTAATGGCATTGGCAAAGGAACACAGAGATCAAAGGAACGGAATAGAATAACAGACCTACACAAACATGGCTAACTGGCTGGACACGTGCAAAAGCAATTCATTAGAGAAAGAAAAGTCTTTTCAAGCAAAGGATTTTGAAAAATATTGGTATGGTATGCAAAAAAAAAAAAACAACCCCAAAAAAACCACACACACACACACACACGCAAAACCTTCAACCATTTTAAACTTCACATTTTATATAAAAATTAATCCAGGGTCAGCTGTGGTGGCTCACACCTATAATCCCAACACATGTGGAAGCTGAGATGGGAGGATCACTTGAGCCCAAGAGTTCCAGATTAGCCTGGGAAACAAAGCAAGACCCCATCTCTACAAAAAAAATTTTAATTTAGCTGTGTGTGGTGATGTGTGCCTATAGTCCTAGCTACTCTGCAGGCTGAATGAAGCAGGAAGATCGCTCGTGCCCAGGAGTTTGAGGCTGCAGTGAGTTATGATTGCACCACTGCATTTCAGGCTGGGTGAAAGAGTGAGAACTGTCCCTAAAAAAAAGAAAGAAAGAAAGAAAGAAAAGGATCATAGATCTAAATGCAAAACATAAAACTATCAAATGTTTAGAAGAAAACAGAATTTCATGACCTGGGGTTAGGAGCAGAGTTTGTAGACCTGACTCCAAAAGCATGATCTACAAAAGAAAAAATGGATAAACTGGACTTTTTTTTTTTCCCTCTATGAAAGACACTCACTTAACAGGGGATGAAAAGACAGGCTAAAGACTGGGAGATAAGTATTTGCAACAGAGGACTTGTCTCTAAAATAGATAATGGCTCTCAAAATGCCACAGTAAGACAATTTAAAAATGGACAAATAACTTGAAGAGACACTTCACCAAAGAGGTTATGAGGAAGCCAGGCTCACTGGCTCAGCCTGTAATCCCACGCCTTGGGAGGCTGAGGTGAGTGGACTGCCTGAGCCCGCGGGCCCGAGACCCATCTGGCCAACTTGGCGAGACCTCATCTCTACAATAAATCAAAAATCAGCCGGGCATGGTAGCGCGTGCCTGTAATTCCGGCTACTCAGAAGCCTGAGGCCGAAGGATCGCCGGAGCCCAGCAGGTCGAGGCTGTGGTGGCCGGGAGCAGCCACTGCACTCCAACCTGGGTGACAGAGTGAGACTCCAACTCAAAAAAAAGAAAAGAAAAGAAAATTTATGTTCACACAAAAACCTGTACCTACATATTTATTGCAGCCATGTTCATAATTGCCCCCAAGTGGAAACAATCCAAATGGTCCTCCAACAGGTGAATGAATAAATTTTGATTCCTTTATACAATGGAATACTTCTCAGCAAAAAGTACCCACCAGAACCTTACAAAACACACCAGGAATTACACACTGATGACTTTGCCTGCAAGGCAGCATCCCACAGAGTGACACTCTGGGACAAAACCAAATCTCTAGCCCAAATCTCCCTTGGCCAAATGTACTGAAAAATCCCAAAAGACGAGGGCTTTCAAGTGTATCCCACAGGTTCCTGGGCTTCCAAAAAGGTAGGTGGTGGCTCCCCCTTGCCTCAACCACAGCAATCTCAAAATAGATATTACTCAGACTGGAGCTGCATATAAAGCTTTTGGAAAGATTGAGCTGGGCTCGGTGGCTCAGCCTGTAATCCCAACACTTTGGGAGGCCGAGGCAAGTGGATTGCCTGAGCCCACGGGTTCGAGACCAGCCTGGGCAACTTGGCGAGACTTCATCTCTACAACAAATCAAAAATTAACCGGATGTGATAGCGCACGTCTGTAGTTCCGGCTACTCGGAAGGCTGAGGAGGAAGGATCGCTGGAGCCCAGCAGATCGACGCTACGGTGGCCGGGAGCGGCCACTGCACTCCAGTCTGGGTGACAGAGTGAGACTCCAACTCAAAACCAAAAGAAAAGATTGATATTTGCTACTTTGCAATGGTGGTCATAAAAGAGCAAGATTTGCTGCTCTTCTGAGGGGCCTCCCCGGAGCATGGATGGTCATCTGCTTGGTTATCTATGTACTGGACCCTCCATCAGCTACCCCAATCTTCTTGGGGAGTAATGTCTCCTCTGTCCAGGCCCAAAGCTCAGTGACGGGAGTTCAACTCCCTTCCTTGGTTTCTGAGCTTTCTGAGCTCAATGTTTTTCGCATGCTTGGCTCCAGGTCAACAGGGGTTCCTAACCCCCATGCCCCACTAGTTCTTTGCATCTATGAGCTCGCCTGGCCCATGCCTACAAAAATGCCTGCCTTCCTCCAGGACTGAGGAGTTCTGTTTTCTAGTCCCAGCAGTCTTGTCTTTCTCTGATTTCCTTCACAGAGCAGGAACTAGAGACAAGTCCATCCCCCAGTGACAACAGTGTAGATGCACACTTTTGAGTTCTCACTTTACCTAAACTCTCTGCAATATCTGATGTTACTGATAATCCCTTCCCTCTTCTTAATCCGTCTTTGCTCAGTTCTCAGGATATCTCACTCTCCTAGTTTTCCATCTCTGACTCTTTTATGGATTTCTCAGCTACAGGTCCATGCCAGAATTCCTTAAAACTCAGCCCTATGCTGCCATCTTTTCTTCCTATTTCCACCCGACTTGATCTCACTCCCACAGTTTCAAGGGCCACCAACATGCCAAGGTTTTCCATAACTGATATCTCCAGCCCAACTCCTCCAAGTTGCAAGTGTATATACAATTGCTTGCCTGGCATCTCCATTTGAAAGTCTCACAGCCACCTTGACATCTTAAACTAAACCAGCTGTTCAGAGCCCATCATGATCTGCCTTCTAACCAAACATGGTTCTATTTCCCTTGTTCCCACCCTCTGTAAACACCATCCAGTGTTTGCAGGCATCCAGGTCCAGTCAGAAGCCAACTCTCCCCAACACTCACTTCCTTCCCCAACTCTCCCAAGTCATCCCCCAAGTCATCCCCACTCTCACCTTCTTCCTCAATGCCCACATCCAATCCATCACCAGGTCCTGTTGATTTTACTTCCACATATTTCAAATGCATTTATTTTTATCCACCATCACCACGTGTACTTGTGTCCCCTCTCCTCCCAAATCATTCCCCACACAGTAGTTAAAGAGATCTCTTAAAATGCAAATTTGATATCATCGCTTTGCTTAAAATCCTTCAATGACTTCTCATTATTCACAGGACAAAGACCAAAACCCTTCACTTGGGCTCTGAGTTCTTATCTTGCCCCTGCTTATTTCTCATCTATTCCCAATGTCCCATTGCTCTCTGCCACACCAGTTTCCTCTTCTAGTTTCCCAAATGAGCCACTAGTTCTCTCTGGTCATTGGGCCTTTACACCTGCTGCTTCTACAAACTGTTTGCCTCTTAACACCTATACATCTTTTAGATCTTAGCTCACACATCGTATTCTTGGGGAAGCCCACCCAGCGGAGACAGATTGTCCCCCATTCATGTTTTCGAGCATTATATCTCTTCACAGGAAAGTATAATGCCAATCATTACCTGTGGGATTATTCAATGTCTGGTCCTCCAAACATTTTTGGAGGAATACTTAGACTTACCTTTATGACCCAACAGAAAATGAGGGCAGAGATGGGTCTGTTCTGTGTGGCCTGTCACCTGACATACTGGATGTGTGTTTATGGAATGAATGGTTGTCCCTGTAGAACTCTGGTGGTTCTCCTGGAGTGTGCATGGGGCAGACTGGAGAACTGCTTTCAATAGCCAAAGTGCTCCCAGGCAATGTTGTGATAAAGACTGGGCTAAAATTTTCTAACCTGGGACTCCAATGGATTGAAGAAATTATTTCCACCAAGTAGAAAATGTAATTTTTTTTTAAAAAGGAGTACATTCATGATAGCATTAAAATTATAATGTACCTAGGAAGAAATCTAATTTTAAAAATCAACAAGGATATGTGAGAGCTGTATGAAGAAAATTATAAGACTTTATTTAAGGATATAAAAGATGACAAAAATAATTTCTTGTTCATGACAGGAAGACAATATCGCAAATGTCAACTCTACCAATTACTCTATAAATTACATACTGCTCCAACCAAAGCCAAACATGCTTTTCTGTAGAACTAGCACACATCCTAAAATCCAGATTAAACAGTAAAAGACCAAGAATAGCCAAGACAATTATGAAGAATAAGGGGTATGTGTTCATGCATGTGCTGGTGACAGGAAGGGTGTTTGTCATACAAGATTCCCAATTCTAGCCCATTTGAATATGGGAACTTGGTATATGACTAATCTCATTTCAAATCAATGGATAAAGGATGACTTCATTAATAAATGGAGCTATCAAAATGGAAAAAGAAAACCAGAACCCAATCCTATACCATGATCAAAAATACATTCAGGTGGACTAACGGCTATATGTGAAACATTTTTGGAGGAATACATAGACTTATCTTTATGACCCAAAAGAAAATGATTCTTCAAAGATTAAAACATCCAAAGGTGGAGGGAAAGATTTATAAACGTGATATTTAAAATTTTTCATACTAGAAAATATGCTGTAAAAACATACTGTGCAGAATATATAAAGATTCCCTACAAATCAGCAAGAAAAGACAAATCAATAGAAAAAATATTGGCTAGAAATATGTATAAGCAATTTACACACACACACACACACACACACATATATAAATTGCCAAAAATTTATACTTTTATGTTCAAGGTCACTAGTAATCAGGGAAGACAAATTAAAATAGTGAGATACAATTTCACACTTGTCATAGGTGCTAAAATGTAAAAGTCTGCAGATTATTTTCAAAGAAAGGAGAGAACTGAGGTTGTGCAACACTAGTTGTTTATTCCAGTAACAGGAGGCAGCAGGGCTGGAGGGAAACACTTAGGTCTTGGCTGCTCAGTCCAAGTTGTCCAGGAGGCAGCAGCAGCAGAGAGCAGCCCAGCACGCAGCTAGGACTGCCTGACACCCACTGTCCGTCTTCTTTTGCTGTTCCAACACGTACACTGGTTGGTGGGGAGGTAGGCAGGGGAGAGAGACGCAGTCAGAGGGGACTTGGCGTGGCAGCATTCCGGGAGCACTTACCACACTCTGGGAGATGCCTTCACTCTAGACTGTGAGCTCCACAGGGGCAGGGTGGCAAGAGCACAACAGACCTGGTTCACTGCTCCACCCTGCTCCAGTGTCAGGCACACATCAGGCCCTCAAGCAGCCATTAGAGCCCCGTTACCTGCCACTTCTTCCTCAAACTATGAAACCCATGACAGAACCTTATTAGATGCTTGTCAAAAGTGATCCAGTGTGCAGTGCCACCCTTGCCACCCCCCCCCCCCCCCGTTGCCTGATGTGGCAGAAACTGGCTGGAAGCCTTACACAAGATCCATTTAATCCTCACAACAGCTTTGTATGATGATCATCATTTCCTAACTCTTATATACCATTAGCAGGAGCGGGAACCAGCAGAACCACTTTGAAGGAGAATTTTTTTGGAGAGGAGAGAGAGACAACAACTTTAACCCAGAAAATGTGTATCTAGAATTCACCCTGCAGAAATAATTGTTCCAATGTTCAGAGACCTATGTAAAGTATGATTGCTGCTGTATCAAAATTATCCCAAACTAGCAACCTCAACTGGAGTCCAATTATAAAGCATACCACATAATAGAATACTAACTAGCCAGTAAAGGAACGAGGCGGTTCTTCCACGTGGCCAGTAATTTAAGCAAGGGATGAAAGTAAGGTACAAAGCAGTGTTCTGTTTTTATTTGTACAATAAAAAGGACATACACAAACAAGCTTCCAAAAGAAACAAGAACTTTAAGGTCAGGGTATGGAGAAAGGTGGAGATTTTCACTTTGCTTTTACATTTTTCTTAAATCCAGGCCTGTTAGAGTCAAAGCTCCTCTCCAGTCACTGTTGGGGTGGCCAGAGGGCAGGCCTGTCCAATTTAAGCATGCCTGGGACCCCTTTCTTCTAGCGTCTGCCCTAAGTGCTAGCTCCAGGGGCTTTGGGAACAGCTGCCACTGACCATCTGGGTTACTAGAGATACTGGCCCCAGATCTAGGCTGCCCTCCTAAGCCACTGTTACCTAACACCTCATACAGCTCAACTCCACTCAACTTCGCTCCTCACATAGCCTGACCTGGCCCTCCTGACCCATGGTTCATCTATCAGATATGCCTTTAATCCAAGGCACAGGCCTTGCTGCCTCTGTCAGCTCTGAGCTAGTGCTGGGACTCCTGCTAGAAACCTAGCAACCAGGAGACGCTATCAGATCACCACTCCTTCCAAGGAGCTCAGAGACCAGAGAGCACCCCCCTACACTGGTGTGATTCCTCAGGCTGAGCCCCTATGAGTAGTTACACTTCCACAATGCCAGGCCCCAAGTAGCCCCAATGCCAAGGTTCCTTCTGCAACGTTCTTCCCCTCCATAACACTAGATGGCAGCACTTCAGAACTGAGCAAACCAACCCCAGCCCCTTCTCCTCTAGGTTTGGGTGGGTAGTCAAGAGCCCACCTGAGCCGGGTCCTAGAGGAAAAAGACACCAGGGAGCAGGCATAGCCAGTCTCTGTCTAAGCACATCCACACCCTTGAGGAGTCCATGATCCTCCAGGGGCCACTCCAGGTCCCTAAGCAGCCCCCTGACTCCCCTCTCTCTGCTCACCCCATGAGTACGGACATCACACTCTGCTTTCTCCTCTCACTTCCTCAGCAGAGCTCCTGCATTCTTGACATCCACACTGTTGCTAGCCGCCTCCACCAGCCTATGACCTTGGCAGTATTAGTACTCTTGTCAGAAACTTCAGTGCCTACTCATCTGACCCCAAAAGTAGTGCCATCCACCCCTTGGCCTTCTCTCAACATCAGCAACACAGTCACTGGGCTCATTTGCTCCTCTATCCTGGAAATATGCTCTCCACATTTCTTCCTGCTCTTTCTCCGGGTCCTCTGCCACCACCCTGGATCGCCATGATACGGGTCTAAGGCCTGTGGCCAAGCACCCGACTGTTCCTCTCTTGATCATTCTCTTCATCATCATTAGACTGACATCTGTAGAGCCCTGCATGTTTACAGGTAAGGAACACATTGTGGTCCCATTTTATAGAGGAGAGGTTTACATGGTTTGTTCACAATCAGCTAAAAGGCAACACTCACATATCAGTCTCTTTATCCCTCCTTAGCACCTCTGCTCCAAAATATCCAAGCCTCCTACTCTGGCAGCACCTTCCCCTTGTCCACCTAGACTGTCCTCATGACTCCCTGGATCCCATGGGTCTACATCTGGCAATGCCCAGCAGCCCTATTATCCAGCCCTACCCCCAGGGCTTCAGACACCTCAGAGCCAAAGTCTCCTGCATTTGCAAGACTTGGACAGATCGACCCTGCTTCAAAGGAAGCCTGCTTCTTAGCACTGCATAACACGTGCCTGACTCAGCTGGCCTCACAGAGTACAGTTTCTTTCAGGAGACCTTCCAGTGCTCTATGGAAGGCAGGGCCAATGTCTCCCTCTTTGTATGAGTCAGGGAAGCCAATTCCAGACACATGCCTGGTGTGAAAGCAAGTACTTGGCTAACTAATAATCCAAAAGGAAGTGTTCATTCTATGTGGTGAAATTCCACTGTGTTTCAAGTACCAGTTCTGTCTTTGATGGCTGCAGAACTCTGGACTCTGTGGAAAGCTGGGTGGGGACAGCTTTGCCATAAGGAGGTGGGAGACCACTTAGGGCAGTGTTCACAGAACAGAGAGACAGCACTGACCTGAACCCCCAATAGGCTGATGACTGCAGAAGGCAAGGGGTGGGCCGACATCCCTCCAGAGGGCACAGGCTCCCAGGCACGGAGCAGTCCATGCATATGTGGAGGTCAAGACGGTCTGAGACAATGTACCCTCTGCCCCACTCTGCAACTCACACACACAAAATCCTAGTTGTGTCTTTAGAAAACCTCTGTCCCTATAGCCCCAGCCCTTCTCCTTATCAAAGCTGGGCCCTTGTTGCTCCAAGCATCTCTTCCTGGGAACCTGAGCTTCAGCAGGAAGCAGTAGGGGTGGGGGTGGAAGAGGCAGTGGGTTCTCATCAGATTCTGGTAACAGTAAGTTCAGAGAAGCAGGGAAAGACTCCTCCTTACCTGATACTGTGTGTAGGGAGATGTCCCCCAGTCCAGGCCACAATTCCTAAAGACACCCTGTTCCAATTTAGTGAGAGGCACCATAATTAGGATTTCAGAATAGGAATTTTAATAAGATATCAAAGTTGAATTTAAATATAGGGTCACCTACTCACTGGTCATGTAGCCTTGGGCAGGTGACAGCCTGTCTAGCCTCAGTTTCCTCTGCTATAAAATTGGGGTAATATCAGTAATCTATATCAGGTGGCCCTTCACCGTACAGAGGAGGTACAGAGTTCCAGTGCCAGTGAGGGATGTGCCCAAAACCACTAGGAGAGAAGGGGGAGACTGAACTAAACTAGACCTCTATCTCTAGTAGAGCCACGGTGGGAAAACAGAATACTGGAAAGGAGGCTGCCAGGAACCCAAGGCCCTGCCTGTTCACACCTTCCTTCCCCTCAGCTCACACATATACACAGTCCCTGTCACTTTCCCTTTGGCCTCAACAAACTACATGGCATCAGAGTCAAGGTTCAGGGTCGGAGAGACACGGTCACCTTTAATAAGTATGACTTTAGGAAACTCAGGCAGAGTCCAGGGCAGAGCAGCTTCTAAGGATAAAGATGTGGAGCCCACTTACTGAAACCAGGATAGAAAAAGGAACACACAGGGTAAGAGAACAATCAGGACATCAGCACAGAGGCTGCAGTTCAGAGGCCACAGACACACCTGGATCCTCATTGCCAGGCCCACGCCTGGTAACAACCTACACCACCCACTGAAGGCCCGGATACCCTGGGCACTATGGCCACCCCAGCAAAAAACCTCACGGGGGGTTTCATCTGCACCTGCCTAGACTATCTGCCAGCCCTCAGCCTTCCACTGATCCTGAATGGGCAGTAACACCTGTTTAGGAAACAGCCTGTTGCATGGCAAAAGTGATGCCATATTGAAGCTAAACAGCCATAATGACCAATATGATTCCGCAGCATAGAGAACTCCTCATAAAGAAACAATGTCCTGGCCGGGCTCGGTGGCTCAGCCTATAATCCCAGCACTTTGGGAGGCTGAGGCGAGTAGACTGCCTGAGCCCACGGGTCTGAGACCCACCTGGGCAACTTGGCAAGACCTTGTCTCTACAATAAATCAAAAATTAGCCGGGCGTGGTAGCATGCGCCTATAATTCCAGCTGCTTGGAAGGCTGAGGCGGAAGGATCACTGGAGTCCAGCAGGTCGAGGCTGCGATGGCTGGGAGTGTGCCACTGCATTCCAGTCTAGGCGACAGAGTGAGACTCCAACTCAAAAAAAAAAAAAGAAAGAAAGAAAGAAAGAAACAAACAAACAATGTATCTAGTATAAATAACCACCACAAAGATGTCTACCTAATCTCCCTAGAGTTTCACATCAAAGTCTGAGGCATGACCAGCTGCACATCTTTACCCTAAAAATTTGCTCTATAAAGGATACTTTTTGAAGGCAAGTTCAGAATCCACTGTCTCTCAGTTGCCAGAGACGTTGCTTCTGTTCATAAGTCTCTGTTAAATGTTTCCTTCGGAGAAACTGGATTTGTCAGTCTCTCAGCTCCCTTGGCCTTTGGGGATAGGTTTGCATGCACCTGGCTCACCCTGGAACAACCTGTGAGCAGAAACACCAGCCTGCCTCTAGGACCTGACCAGGCTGCATACCCTTTGAACAAGTTCATTCTTCTTCTCTTGCCAGAGGAATGGCTGGCCTGCTCCAGGCAGAAAAGTGCCCCTCTCTTCCACATCAGTTCCAGAAATAGCTGGCTGATTCATTATCAGGCTCCTCCCAGGGTCTAGGCCAGAGACCCAGCTCAAAGTTGGCTTACTGTGTGAATGGCTCTTATTCCACATCCCACACAGATCTTTTGACCCTCTGGAAAGCATCTGATCCACTGTCTGGCAGACCCCTCCTTCATTCTACCTCATCCAGAACGAACTCCAATATGGCCAGTAACCAGCAGGGGAATAAAATGGCAGTCATAGCACTAAGCATGTATTAGTTCTTTCTGTCAGTTCATCCCATCTCAGACCCATTTGACATTCCTTCTTTCCCTCCTGGTTCAGGCTCCAGCTCAGTTCTGTCCCTGACTGAGACTGTCCATGTCACCTCTCCAAGACTCAGTGTCTTCACCTTTAAACAGTGAAGTTGATAGTGGTGTCTGTTAGTGAGGTGCCAAAGATGAAAATGCACTGACAAAATATCACGTGGTCCTTCTCCCTCCCTCCCCTGGAAGCCATGTGCTAGAGCAGTAGGAGAAGGCAGCAATAAGCCCTGAGAAGGACAGAAAGTGGCAGGGATGTCCTCCTCCTCCTCTGCACTGCTCACTGGATCCTACCTACCACTTGGGAGTTCCAGGCAGTTCCTCCAAGAGACCTTCCTGACCTATCCCATCAAGGAGCTTTCTGACTCTGAATTCCTGACAGCACACTATAGCTGCAATCATTCAAAATCAGCCTTAGAAGTATCAAGCAAGCCGGGCTTGGTGGCTCAGCCTGTAATCCTGCGCCTTTGGGAGGCTGAGGTGGGTGGATTGCCTGAGCCCGCGGGTTCGAGACCCGCC
>NW_007246327.1:582619-588428 GCF_000164805.1 Carlito syrichta | reverse complement strand
AAAAAATCAGCCGGGCGTGGTAGCGCGCGCCTGTAATTCCGGCTACTTGGAAGGCTGAGGCGGAAGGATCGCTGGAGCCCAGCGGGTCAAGGCTGCGGTGGCCGGGAGCGGCCACTGCACTCCAGTCTGGGTGACAGAGTGAGACTCCGACTCAAAAAAAAAAAAAAAAAGAAGTATCAAGCAGTCCTTAAGGAGAGTACAGTGGCTGGGCTTGGTGGCTCAGCCTGTAATCCTAGCACTTTGTGAGGCCGAGGAAAGTGGACTGCTTGAGCCAGCACGTTCAAGACCAGCCCGGGCAACTTGGTGAGACCTCATCTCTACAATAAAGTGAAAAATTAGCCAGACGTGGTAGCGCGTGCCTGTAGTTCTAGCTACTTGGAAGGCTGGGGTGGAAGGATTGCCAGAGCCCAGCAGGTCGATGCTGGGGTGGCCGTGAGTGTGCCACTGCACTCCAGTCTGGGTGACAGAGTGAGACTCCAACTTAAAAAAAAAAAAAAGAGTATAGCACTGAGGCAGAGATGGACTCAGGGTAAGTAAGTATTTGAATGAAAAAGGAAGACTACAGGCTACTGGATACTGTACATTGCCCAAAAGAACAGAGTTTGGAGGGTAAGAACAGGAGACTTTTACTTTGCATGCGCCAGTGATGTTTTCATTTTTAATTCTGTCATCAAATTAGAACAAAGAAAATAGGACTGTGTCAGATATGGCTGGTTTATTGCCCTAAATAGACTCTAAGTTCCTCAAGTACAGGTTACAGGCTTTCTCCACATGCTGTCCCCACAGGACCTGAGACACAGGAAGGACAGCATGAGCTGGGTGGGAACTGTGAGTGACACCAAAAGCCTTCCAGGTAGAGACAGGTGGCTATAGTGGGCAGTCCCTGTCCCACTCATGAGAGCCACGTGGCCCGCAGTCTAGGTTCTCACCATGTGATAAGTTCAAATTCTGCCAGGACACTGGGATTGTTCTTAGTAGCCTTAGCTATGTAGAAGTTTGAGTTGGCTTATTTGAGAGTCTGGAGAATTTCTAATAAGACATTAACACAGACAAAAACACATACCCATTAAGAACAGAGTTTCACAAATAGTCATCTCTACTCCCTAACTGGTCCAGCAAATACAGAAAGACATCAGGTCAAGGAAGCCTCATCTAGAGGTGAAGAGACCCATGACAGGACAGCTGAATTCATCAAAAGCCCATTATCCCCCAGGGGTGTTCTTAGCTGGTGAAGGGAAACCAGTCCTATGACAAGGCATTTCAGAAATGTACTTTTTCCTTGGAAAAAAGTTACATATACATAATTCCAATAATTCTAAATGTTCTCTAAGAACTAGATGAAACATAAGCAGATGACAAGAGCCAGCAGACATGGGGCTAATACCACGCTTGCACATGGCTATCATGAGTGGAAGACAAGTCGCCTTAACAGCCTCGGTCATTAGCAGGTTCAGAGTTTCAGGTCCCAAGATAGAGCTAGGTCTGGGGACAAGGCCAAACGACCAGCCCAACTAGAGTCAGGAAGAAGGAAGGTCAAAGTCAGCAAGAGCTTGCACCACTACAGCACACCAGCTACAGAAAGGGGGCACTGCCTAGTCCAGTGCCCAACACTGATGACAAGGATGCCCTATAATCATAAGGAAGCGGCCAACTGAAGTATAGTCAACGAGAGGTGATCTATAAAACTGAAATTGTGACATGTTGTGAAATCCTATCAAATATCAAAATGAAGTGTGTTGTTACCAATGACCAGTGGTAACTACACTGGAGTCTAAAATTAGATGGTGAGTAATGCTGACTTTTGGTCTGCAAGTCCAGCCCTCAGCAGAGAAGGGTGATTCATCAGAAACTGATCTTCAAAGACATTTTGCTCCGTGCTTTAAAACCCTTACCTAAAAGAACTGAAAACAAGAGCCTGAGCAGGTATTTGTATACCCCTGTTCATAGCAGCATTGTTTATAAACGTAAGCAAAAGGTGGAAGCAACCCAAGTGTCCACCAATGGATAAATGGATAAACAAAATGTGGTATTTACATATAACAGAATATTATTCAACCTTAAAAAGGAAATTCTGGCTGGGCTCGGTGGCTCATCCTGTAATCCCAGTACTTTGGGAAGCTGAGGGGAGTAACTGCCTGAGCCCGTGGGTTTGAGACCAGCCCGGGCAACTTGGCGAGACCTTGTCTCCACAATATATCCAAAAATATTAGCCAGGTGTGGTAGCGTGCACCTGTAGTTCTGGCTACTTGGAAGGCTGAGGCAGAAGGATCTCCAGAGCCCAGCAGGATGACCCTGGGGTGGCCATGAATATGCCACTGCACACTCCAGCCTGGGCAACAGAGTGAGACTCTACCTCAAAAAAAAAAGGAAATTCTGACACATGCTACTATGTGGATGAACCTTGAAGACATTATGCCAAGTGAAATAAGCCAGTTGCAAAAGGACAAATACTATATGGTCCTATTTATATGAGGTACATAGAGTAATCAAACTCATAGAACCATAAAGGAGAATGGTAGTCGCCAGGGCAGAGGGGAGGAATGTTGAGTAGTTGTTCAACAGTTACAGTCTAGGAAGATGAAAAAAGTTTTAGAGATGAGTGGTGGTGGGAGGTGCACAGCAATGTGAATGCACTTAATGCCAATGAACTGCACATTTAAAATTGGTTAAAATGGCAAATTTTATGTTATGAATATTTCAGCACACACATAAAAGCCTACAGTTAGTCCTCTGCTGTGTGAATCCCAGGGCACTTCCACAACTCGGCATGTCAGCGGCTCAGGGACATTCTGTTCCAGCAGCTTCGGTTTTCTTCAGTGTGGTAGCCTGAATCAATCCAGCAGTCTCCTGGGGCCAGCCTGGATGCCAACCAACCAGCGGCACATCATGGTCACCAAAACAAGTTAGTCCACTCTGCCTGCTTGTGTGCCCACCTACCCTCCTGTCTTCTAGATCTCACATCCAGCAAGTACTGAAGGACAAAGAAGCTGCTGTTGCTGACACTTTACTTAGTCCCCCTTCCACCTCACACATTCACTTTGCATTTTCCTGACACAGCCATACCTGCAGAGAAATTCAGAAGTAAAAGACATCATCCCTGACTCAGAAAGCTCATAGACAACTTAAAAAATAAGACAAAGACCTATCTGAGGGAATGCACAGCCATATGCCAAACTGGGTGGGACCAATAATAAACACAATTAGTATTCAGAATCAGGACAGATCCTTTCAAATGAGTTAAGGTGGAAAGAATGTCAATCTTATCACTGCTCTGTCCTTGTTTCTCTTCCCTTATGCTGTCACAAGAAAATTTAAGTAAACAATGGCTAGTGAGTAGCTCACCAAGAAATGGGTATCCATCTTAGACCAGCCCTAACAGCCCCGGCTTCTCCCGA
The DNA here is from genome assembly GCF_000164805.1 of Carlito syrichta. Classification (NCBI taxonomy): domain Eukaryota; kingdom Metazoa; phylum Chordata; class Mammalia; order Primates; family Tarsiidae; genus Carlito; species Carlito syrichta. The sequence continues at coordinate 585,033 of NW_007246327.1, read as the reverse complement.
CTGATAGGGCCATCCTGGCCCGACAGTCCCTTGTCCCAGGGTGAAATGGTGGTTACGGTGATTTGTGTATGACCTGTCATTTCATACCCTGCTGGGCAGCAGGAACCATGCTTAGAACCAAGGAATCATGGAAACAAAGCAAGGAGAGAAAAGGTAAGAGTAGAACAGAACTAGAAAGTGACTCAGAAACCACAAATATCAGTGGCCCCTGAATATAAGACTACTGCCATAATATTAGAAGGCTAAAGAGAAACCAGGAAACTGATTATCTTCCCGGTTTTCAGGCACTAGGTTATAGGGGGGAAAAAAACAAAAACGGAGGGTTACTTTGAAGGGAGTTGGCTCTCTGAAATTTGCTCAAATGTGCAGAGATCACCAAGGAAGGAGTTGTTGGGTTTTGCCAATTAGTGTCCAGGTAGAGGCAGGCACAGGCTGCTCTGTTATCAGCAATGTTAGCCTGACTCACATTGAAAGTCAGCCCAGGAGTCTCATTCAAATAGTACTTGCTACATTTTCTAAGAAGGCAAACACTGCCATATCATTTTTACTGAACACAAAGCATGTTTTATCTTAGGTATACAGACCACAACTGACTTCTACACATACCAGATTCCTGTGTTACTGATTAACAGCTCCAGCAGGTACATTTATGCAAAACACTCCAGGTTGTTTTCTTCCTTCAATGTCAGGCTCAATTTTATGACAGTAAAAATCACTGTATTTTCTCCTGAATGCACCTCAGTTTAGCGCCCCATACACAGTGAATTCTGAGGACAGGAATGAGACAGGATGACCATTCTCAATAAGCAAGGTGAGGAGGTGATTCGAGGCCAACCTCACTTGTGAGGACTATACCCCACCACTGCCCTCTACTCCCTGCACACACTGCACACCTCATAGAAACAAAGCACACCCTTGTAGATTTGGGAAGAACTGTGTGGGTGCCTGGGCTCTGCCTAGTTACCCATGGCAATTCCCACTGTCTCATAGCACTGCTGCAAGCCAACTTCCTCCCAAAAATCAACGACAAATGGTGAAAACCACCACCTTGCCCACTGAGATGTGCTTCTTTAGCAAATGTGAGGCCAGAGATTTCCCCAGTAGAGAAAGGGAGGCAGATGGGGTGGCCTGGCCTATAGGACTGTGACTAGAACTCTGCTAGCCTGGGAGACAGAGTTTAGGGAAACAACTTCCTTCTGGTCACAACTTCCAAGGTCAACTCTGTCAGTGCTGGACAGATCGTCACTAAGGCCAGGTCAAAAAAGTCTCTAGCATCATGACCAGTCTGATCCTTGCCATGAAAACCATAAGGTTGGCCAGGTGCAGTGGCTCACGCCTGTAATCTCAACACTTTGGGAGCCAGAGGTGAGAGGATTGCCTGAGTTCAGGGGTTTGAGACTAGCCTGGGCAACTTCATGAGACCTTGTCTCTACATTAAATCAAATAATTAGCCAGGCATGATGGCACATGCCTATAGTTCCAGCTAGTTGGGAGGCTGAGGCAGAAGGATCCCTTGAGCCCAGAAGGTTGAGGCTGCAGTGGCTGTGAGCGTGTCACTGCACTCCAACTCAAAAAAATCCATAAGGTGGAAAACTAAATGCAGGTGGCCTCGCAGGAGGAACAAGTATGTCAGGAGACTCCAAAAATATACCAGGAAGGCCAGAAGGCATCTGACTTCTCCCCATCCACTGAACAGAGTTCAGCTGCCCAAAGTGGTGTTTTTATTTATAGCACTACCACTTTGGAGAACTAGGATATAAAACAGAATGTCTCTCAGCAAACTCTGAAAGCCCAGGAGACTGCATACTTGACTGAGTGCACACTTTGCCATCAGTATCTGCCCACATCACAGCACAAGCAGACTCAATCTCTTGAGCCTGGCAGCCATCAAGGAACACAAAGTGCAGAGGCAAAGAGAGCTAGTGCTATACAGCTGGACACCCTAGGGGCTACCTCAGTGCCATCCTGAGGTGTGAAACATCTTCTAGTGTTAGTTTCTTTACATGCAAAATATAAGAAAAGAAGATAAGAATAGCACCAAGCCTGGCGCTGTGGGTCATGCCTGTAATCTTAGCACTTTGGGAGGCAGAGGTGAGAGGATTGCTTGAGTCCAGGAGTTTGAGACCAGCCTGGGCAACTTGGTGAGACCTCGTATCTACAATAAATCAAAAAATTAGCTGGGCATGGTGGTGCACACCTATAATTCCAGCTACTTGGGAGGCTGAGGCAGAAGGATCCCTTGAGCCCAGCAGGTCAAGGCTGTGGTGGCTATGAGCGTCCCACTACACTCCAGCCTAGGCGACAGACTCTGACTTAAAAAAAAAAGAATAGCACCTATTCCCTCACTGGATTCTTCAGGGATTTTTTTTTTGAGTTGGAGTCTCACTCTGTCGCCCAGACTGGAGTGCAGTGGC
>NW_007246327.1:555223-582423 GCF_000164805.1 Carlito syrichta | reverse complement strand
TGCCCAGGCAGGTCTCGAACCCGTGGGCTTAGGCAATCCACTCATCTCAGCCTCCCAAAGCGCGGGATTACAGGCTGAGCCACCAAGCCCAGCTTCTTCAGGGATTTAATGAGTTAACCTACACAGGCCAGTGCCTAGTATACAGCAGGCATTCAGTATATGCTGGCTGCTATTACTCTCCAAAGACAGAGACCTGAAGGACAGAAGGCAGGGCTTTCTAACTGCTAAGTCACCTGGAAGCAACATGGGCATTACATAAAGATGATAGATCCTACAGATAGTTTCACTTTACACAATGCATTGGGGTAGTCTTGAAGAATGAACAAGAGATATGAAAGTGAGATAAAAGAATGTCTATTTCCCTAACTGCCTAAATCCAACTCCTTGTGGATGCTAGGCTCCTGGGTGATAGGAAGGCCAGAGGCATTGCCTCCTAATGATATTCACAACTATAAAGCCACACTCATTACCTACACCCACTGTATCAGCAAGCTGGAGCTGGCTATCACCAAGAACCCTTCTTCTAACCTCTACCTTCACCATTCTTCTCCCATGACTGACTGAACAGGGTAATGGTCCTATTCGGAAATTCCTTTTGACTTCCAAGATAAACCCTGGCGACCCTCAGCTCCTAATTCTACCTGGATAAAAACGCTGAGGACTCCAATGCCATTGATCACTCTAGGCCCACAGCCCAGCACAGGGCATTCAGTAGGCCTGGCATACAGGAGACATCAAATGAATAAATGGATGAATGAATGAACAAATAAACAATCTGCCTTGCCCTCCTTACCTCAGTTGGAAAAGCTGCTTTTAACCTGTTTTGAAAACAAGCTGCAGATATGGCCTTAGTTGGCTATTCTCTGAAGCAAAGCATTAAGAAGGAAAAATGTGAAGCCCCAATAAGTCTCAAGTTCTCAAGGGAGTCATTCCACTTCTGTCATTTCAAACCCTTCAAAAGAGATCTTGGCATACCCTGAATTTTCCAGAAAGGGCTTGAAGGCAGACCATGGTATTAGGGTCATCACTGTACACCAGAGGTCCCTAACCCTCGGGCTGTGGACCTACATACACAGTCCGTGACCTGATAGGAGCTGGGCCGCACAGCAGGGGGTGAGCGGTGGGTGAGTAGCTCCGTCTTCTGTCAGATCAGCAGTGACATTAGATTCTCATAGGAGTGGGAACTCTGTTGTGAACTGTGTATGCAAGGGATCCAGGTTGTGTGCTTCTTATGAGAATCTAATGCCTGATGATGCCCCACCATCAGTCCATCGGAAAGTCCCTTAAATCTAAAAGGCTGAGGATGGGCCAGGACAACCCTAGGAATGTGCTACCTTTTGCAATCAGGATATACAAGGCACCTTGATCAAATGAGGAAAAGGCCACTAAGCCCAGCAAGAAAGGAAAAGAGGGGAACAGTATTAGCCTCTCAAAACCAGAAGGGTTGCAGCCCTAACAGCACACAAGCAACACACTTCCTGGTACAAGCTGATAAGACTTTCCAAAAGATTGATAGGAAAGTATTTCCTGGAGAGGGGGTCCATTCCCTTAGGGAGCCAAGGCAAAACAAACAGTAGAAGACCAGGGAAGGCCACTCAAATATTGCCATGATTCGTTCACTGGGTTTGTCTCCATGGACCCTCAGTCCCTGCCAGACTGTTAGCTCAGCTCACAGGACAGGAATTGGGTCCCTGTCGTCTATGTAACCTCCAAGGCTCAGCTCTTACAGATACAGGTTCACTGGAATAGGGATTATGCTTAACATACCTGACACAGTACCTTAAAGTAAAATGCAAATCTCTTAGCCTCTTTGTGGTTCAGTTTCCTCACCTGAAAAATGGAGAAAATTATAGCACCAGCCTCTTGGGATTGTTATAGCATGTGAAATATTCCTCGGCCAGGCTCGGTGGCTCAGCCTGTAATTTCAGCGCTTTGGGAGTCCAAGGTGAGTGAATTGCCTGAGTCTGCGTGTTTGAGACCCCCCTGGGCAACTTGGCAAGACCTCATCTCTACAATACATCAAAAAACTAGCCGGGCATGGCAGCGCGCACCTGTAGTTCTGGCTACTTGGAAGACTGAGGCAGAAGGATCACCGGAGCCCAGCAGGTCGAGGCTGCGGTGGCCGGGAACGGCCACTGCACTCCAGTCTGGGCGACAGAGTCAGACTGTGACTCAAAAAACGAAACAAAACAAAAAAGAAATAGTCCTCAAAAAAGCAGTGAGCACAAGGCCTAGCACAAAATAGACAAATTATAGCTTTTATTGTTGCTGTTATTCTATAAACTAATAAAGGGCTAAAATTCTATATTGTAAAGCTTTACACTGAACTGAGATTTTTAAAAACAATAATAATTTAGACTGGGGGGAAAAAACATCATGAAGTCAACAATGTAGGACTAACATCTGAAATGGAGATCTCAGTGAAAACTGACAGCTACGCCTTGAGACTTGCATATTCTTTCTTTTTTTTTTTTTTTTTTTGAGTTGGAGTCTTACTCTGTTGCCCAGACTGGAGTGCAGTGGCCATTCCCAGCCACTGCAGCCTCCCCTGCTGGGCTCCGGCGATCCTTCCGCCTCAGCCTTCCAAGTAGCTGGAACTACAGGCGTGCGCTACCACGCTCGGCTAATTTTTTGATTTGTTGTAGAGATGAGGTCTCGCCAAGTTGCCCAGGCAGGTCTCGAACCCATGGGCTCAGGCAATCTACTCACCTCAGCCTCCCAAAGGCGCGGGATTACAGGCTGAGCCACCAAGCCTGGTTTAAGACTTGCATATTCTAAGAAGCCAAGTTACAGTTGAGGATATGCAGACTTGACAAATTAAAAGTAAAAGAAACAACAACAACAAAACACCTACAAAACATCCAACAATACTTTTATGAAGCATCATATCAGCTGCAAACATATCCTCTTAACAGAGCCTACTATACTAGCTGAATTTAAAGAGGAGCTATATCATAAAAAAAATTTATGTCAAAATGTTAATTGCTAGATTTGGAGAGCAAAATTATGGGCATCACTTACTTTCTAGAAGGAAGAAATATCTCTGTAACTTAAAAAGTAATTTTTTAAGTGGCTAAGTTTCTCAGTGTGAGTGCCTAAGTATAACCAGGAGCAGAAGCTCTGGGGTATTAGTAGAGCTGTACCAAGTAGGTGCTTGGAAGAAACCAGCTCTTCTGGCCCACTGATCATTCTGAACTTAGTCCTCACACTTGTGTTATTGTCCTAATCCAGTGATAAAGACATCAAGCCCTGCTATCTCCATTTTTAGCACTTTAATTACAATCATCCTGTGTCATGTCAATTTCTAGAGCATCTAAACTCTGAGGAGTCACAATATAAGCAGAACATACTTTTTTTTCAAAGGTACAAAATCTACTAGTGTAGATCTACTAGTCACTTGAGAGTGACTTCCACGAAACTCTAAGAGAAGCTTCAGAGAATGAAAAAGCTGTCAGTTTTCAAGAAGTTCCTCCTCAAGTTTCCCCTGTGGCTAACCATACTGACCACTGAGGTGGTGGAACCAGGTATCCGTGGGCACCATGCCACACAGGCAGCTGGTATGGGGAGAGATACCCCACCCTGTGCACAGGTCCTACAACCTGGGCCCCTCCTGTACTGTCAATGCCTTACTACTCTTCAGAAGAGTATCTCTTAGGAGAAGATTTAATCACCCTGGGTGGCCCCCATGCTAATGACGTGCAGCACTGGACCTACTTGGCTCCAACCCTTCTAAGACTAACCTACCCTATCCCACTGACATCTTCTAATTTCCCTAACTGCCTTTTACCCAAAGTAATCTTTTTTCTTGCCCACCAAACCAGCATCCTTATTGTTTACAGCACCCTAACTGGGGGAAAGTACTATTAGGCAGAAAACCCAGGCTGCATCTGGCTGAAAGAGGGCAAGAACAATGAAGCAAAATGGCTTGGAAGCAGCGTAAGACTTCAGAACACCTGGTTTCCCCAGGCCAGTCAGGGCTGGCCAATCCAGCCTGCTGCTGCCAGCCAGCTGAGTACACTGGATCTGCAAAGAGCAGCTGTCCTCATGACCACACTGTCATCACATGACACATGGGTCCATGAGACCTGGTGCTGGTGCAGTCATTAGGGAGACTATCAAAGCACTGGGCCTAACGGAGCAGATCTTTCAGCTTAAGGCCTGAAGTCACAAGTATATGGAATGAGAGTGAAGGCTGGTGCTAAGTCCCCAGTATGCTCACTAACAGCCATTCTACCATGCTTTTGTGAAGAGAGCTGCAAGTGTCACCAGAGAGAACACGTCTTACTCATAGACTACTTCTTTACCACTGTTAACTATGTGTGTTAGGCTATTTTTGAAATACTGTAAGGATATTCCCAAATGGAATATGAAAGAGCACAACATAGTCAAGGGTCGCTTAATGATGGGGATGTTCTGAGAAATGCATTGTTAGATTTCTTTGTTGTGCAAACATCATAGTGCATACTTATACTTGCTCTGAGGTCACAAACCTCTTTTACTGTACTGAATACTGTAGGCAATTGTAACACAGTGGTATGTGTATATCTAAACTTAGAAAAGGGACAGTGAAAATATGGCATGAGCTGGGTAGGGTGGCTCACGCCTGTAATCCCAGGACTTTGGAAAGCAGAAGCTAGAGGACTGCCTGAGTCCAGGGGCTTGAGGCCAGCCTGGGCAACTTGGTGAGATCTTGTCTCTACAACAAATAAAAAAATTAGTCAGGCATGGTGGTGTGCGCCTGTAGTTCCAGCTACTTGGAAGGCTGAGGAGGAAGGATTGCCTGAGCCCAGCGGGTCGAAACTGCGGTGGCCATGAGCATGCTACTGCACTACAGCCTGGGCAACACAGTGAGAGTACTACTCAAAAAAAAAAAAAAAAAACACAGCATAAAAGATAAAAAATGGTACACCTATATAGGGCGCTTACCATGAATCAAGCTTGCAGGTGCAGGACTGGAAGCTGTTCTGGGTAAGTCAGTGAGTGAATGGTGAGTACATGTGAAGGCCTAGGACATAGTAATGATTGTACATAATAATAATATTACATGATTGTAGACTTTATATAAATTGTATTATTTAGAATACACTAAATTCATTTTTTAAAAAAATGTTTTCCTTCTTGAATAATTAACTTTAGCTTACTGTAACTTAAAAATTGTTTTAACTTTTGACTCGTGTAATAACACTTAGCTTAAAACACATTATAAAGCTATGTAAAATATTTTTTCTTTATATCCTTATCCTATAAGCTCTGTCTGTTAAAAAAAATAGTAACTTCTTGTTAAAACTAAAACACACACACATACATTAGCCTCGGCCTTTATAGGGCCAGAATCATCAATATCCCTGTCTTCCCTCTTTACATCTTGTCCCATTGGAAGGTCTTCAGGGGCAATAACATGCATGGAGCTGTCATCTCCTATGTTAACAATACTGTCTTCTGGAATACTTCATGAAGGACCTGCTTAGGCTGTTTTATAGTTAACTTTTTTTAATAAGTAGGAGTAGTACACTCTAATATAATGATTAAAAGAATAGTACAGTTAATACATAAACCAATAACATAGTCGTTTATTATCATTATCAAGTATTACATACTGTACAACTGGCAGCACAGTAGGCTCGTTTACATTGCCATAAACATTGCCATAAACACGTAATGCACTATGCAATAATGAAGTTATGATGGCTACAATGTCACAAGGCGACAAGAATTTTTCAGCTCCATTATAATCTTATGGGACCACTGTCAAATACGCGGTTGGTCACTGACCAAGACATCCTTATTTGTGCATCACTACAGTTATGAATACAATTCGAAACTAGACAGACCTAGGTTCAATTCATGGCTCAGCTAGTTACTATTTAACCAAATCTTTTTTTTTTTTTTTTTGAGTCAGAGTCTCACTCTATTGCCCAGACTGGAGTACATTGGCCTGATCATAGTTATTGCAGCCTTGACATGCTAAGCTTAGGTGATCCTTCTGCCTCAGCCTTCCAAGTAGTTGGGACTACAGGTGTGCACCACCACACCTGGCTGATTTTTAAAATTTTACTATAGAGATGAAGTCTTGCCACAGTGCCCATGTTGGTCTTAAATTCCTAGGCTCAACAATCCTCTTGCCTCGGCCTCCCAAAGTGCTGGGATTACAGGTGTGAGCCACCATCATGTCTGGCTTATTTAAACAGATATTAAGAAAGTTATTTCATCTCTCTGAATCTCAGTCTCCTCATCTCTAAAATGGGATACCACTAGGACTGCTACAGGGATTAAGATAATATATATAAAGCACCTGAATAAGATCTAATTAAAAATGGTAGTATTTATTTAGTGATTGGTACTAAATGACAGAAGACATTTAATTGGTATTTGTTGAACAAGTGAGTGGTGTTACCAAGGGAAAAAGGTAGACTAGGTTATAAAAAGATCTCTACTCATACACAGGAGGCCACAAGATACATGGGAATACGTTAGGTTCTGGGTCAGAGATCTGGGGGACCATGGGCAAGACAGTATAGCTTCTCTAAGACCCTGGCTCCACATCTGTAAAATGTGGAGTAATACCACTTACCCTAAAGAGCTACAGTGAAAATCAGAAGCCATGTCTTTAAGGCTCTCAGTCTACTATCAGGGATCTCAGTAGGTACTCAGGTAATGGTATTTCCCAAGGGGCACAGGCTCTGGAGTCACATAGCTGGATCTGAATCTCAGTTCCACCACTTCCCAGCTATGTGCCCATGAGCAAGTTTGCCTTCCTATACTTCAGTGTCTTCATCTGTATGATGAGAATAATAAAAAACCTACCTCAGAGGTTGTTCATAGGACCAGATGAGTTAATATATACAAGTGCTGAAACACAGTAACTACTAGACAAATACTCTATTATTTAGCTAGTATTTATTAATTATTTAGCAATACTTATTATTTGATAATTAATATCTATTAGACCACTGGCCTCAAACTCTGCTTGTTTTGATGGCTTTAATCTACGAACTGTTATCAAACATCCAGATTCTCTAGCCCCAGACTGCTGAGAGACTCAGAAACAAAGCCTGTCCAGTCAAGAGGCAGTTCTTTCTAGTTCCTTCTGGTCACAACTTCTGTTTTGTTTTGTTTTGTTTTTTAAGGAAGGCCTCGCAACTTCCATTCTTGCATTCTACATGGAAGGAACACACCTGAGACTGCCATGCTGTGACAGCAGCACTAAGAGGCCACATAGAACTGAGACAGAGGAAGGGAAAGGGAGAGACATCCAGCCCTCAGCTGTTTCAACCTTCTCAGTTGAGATGCCAGACATGTGACTCTTCTTCTTTTTGGATTTGAGATGACAATTTCTTGTTATAATGAACCAGAAATACAAGAATCTATGGGAACTGAAACAGTAAATAGAATATGGTTGAACTTAACCAAATCTTCAAGGGAAATAAAAGGATCAGACAAAGCCAGCAGGAGAGGAGAAGCCCAAGCCTGGTTTGGAACACACACAGGAATACTATCTTTTCAGCATGAGTATCTCCCGACTCCTCCCTGTAGTCAGTCTGCTGTCATGCTCCCATTTCTTTCTCCCTTCTAAGCACTGGCCAAACCAAATGGCTTCTTTCTCTGTATTGCAGGTGTGAGTCAGCCCAGTAGTACCCCTTTGGACATGATACAAAGTCAAGAGGAAAGTTCGTGAATCGCATTGTAGGGTAGAAAGTATAAAAACCTAACTCAATTGTTACCATTTATGCTCCAGCCCCAGCAGATGTCATGTGGAACAGAGATGAATCAATCTCTCCTGCTAAGCCTTATCCAAATTACAGAACCTCTGAGACTTGGAGTGGTTTGTGATGTAACTAAAATGTACATCTAAGCCTCCACCCGTAGCAAAACAGCCTTTACTCTGGTTTGGCAAGACCTGGCTACCAAATGGGTCTTTTGGATCTAATCCTTAGGCTGAGGTCAGCTTCACATTCTTCTTGGTTAAGTGCTTTTGTTTCCTGAGTCCTGTTATATGTGCATCACTGCTCTTATTTCAATAAGATTTATCTTCCTGTATATCTAAGAATATTAGAAGATTCCTTCCCTTTATGTAGGAGGGTTCCTTCTCCCTGCATTGTTTGTTCCCCCAGAATCTCTTTTCGTTTTCTATTTGGATCGCCACCTTTCATCTTGGAGGCTTTCTTTACTCAAGTGCCTAGTGAACCCCTGTTGCTGGCTAATATTTAAGGCTGTGGTTCTGTCATTTGCAGCCTTAAGAATCTTGATTAAAACAAGTGGCAAAAACCTAAACTATAACAGGAAGAGCAAGGTTGATTGAATTCAGATATTAAGACGTTAAACTGAGGCCGGGCATGGTGGCTCAAGTCTGTAATCCCAGCACTTTGGGAGGCCGAGGAGAGAGGACTGCCTGAGCCCATGGGTTCAAGATCAGCCTAGGCAACTTGGCGAGACCCTGTCTCTATAATAAATCAAAAAATTAGCCGGGCGTGGTGGTGCGTGCCTGTGGTTCCAGCTACTTGGAAGGCTGAGGTGGAAGGATCACCTGAGCCCAGCAGGTCGAGGTTGCAGTGGCTGTGAACATGCCACTGCACTCTAGCCTGTGTGACAGGGTGAGACTCCTACTCAAAAAAAAAAAGTAGCAGCATCAGCTAAATTGGACATAAAACAGAAACTAACTGAATTTAGAGGAGAGGTGCTTTGAAAGAAGTCTGTAGTACAGGGTGTAGTTGGAATAGGAATGCAAATAGGAGAGGTAAATTTTACTGGAGGTGTGGCATAAGGAAAAGCTTCATGGAGGAAGTGTTATTTTTGTTTTGATCTCCAGGGATGTGTAGGGTAGGCGGGGGAATAAAGAGAGAAGCATGAGTGAAGATAGGGTGCAAGGTCTAGCATGGCAGGATAGAGGCCTCATCTACATGTAGACTACTTAAATAATCACATCCTGGATTTTAAGCTGATGTAGTTATTGGATGAGACATCAGATGGTCTTAGAAGTGGGCAGATATATTCAGCACATGGGAGGGTCATGAGTTGTCAGTAAAGAGAAGAGTGTAACAGACTGTCTACATAGAAGGTCACCAACAATTCCTCTTACCCTGTACTTGGATGTCATTCCTCCGGTCCAGATGGAGTCTAATTTACACTAATGTTTATAGTAGCCATTACTCATTATTTGTAATAGCTAAAAAGTAGAAACAACCCAAACACCCATCAACCAATGGGATAAATAAAATGTGGTATGTACATACGATGGAATATTAATTGGCAACAGAAAGGAATGAAGTACTAATATATGCTACAATATAGATAAACCCTGAAAACATTAAGCTAAGTGAAAGAAGCCAGTTATGTAAAGACCAAATATTAATAACTCAATTTATATGAAATACCCAGAACAGACAAATCTATAGAGAAAGTAGATTAATGGTGGACAAGGGTGGATTGAAATGGGGAGTGACTGCTAAAGGGTATGGGGTTTCTTTTAGGGGTGAGGAAAATGTTCTAGAATTATGATAGTGGTGATGGCTGAAAAACTCTGCTGATATACTGAAAACTATTGGATCATACACTTTAAATGGGTGAATTGAATGGAATATGAATTATATCTCAATAAAGCTGTTACCAAATAAGGGGAGGGAAGAGGAGATGGTATCTATTCCCCTTTTCATTGAATCTGGCTGTTCTCATGACTTTCTTTCAACAATGGATTAAGGGGTGAGTGATGGTGTGCCAGCGCTAGGCCTACCCATCAAAAGCCTGGCAGTTCCACTTTTACCCTCTTGGAAGCTAGCTGTCCTATAAAACAGCTCAGGCTACACCACCCAGTGATGGGAGACTGTGTTGAGAGAAGCCTCATGGAAGCAAACCAAGACCCTGGTCATGTGAGTCAGGCCATCTTGAACATCCCAGACCCAGCCAGGCTGACAACTGAATTAAGTCACATGAGTGACTCCAGGAGAGTTCACTCAAAGCAAAAGAACCTCCCAGCCAACTGAGCGAATCATGAGAAATAATCATTGTTTTAAACCACTGAGTTTTGGGATGATATGTTATATAATAGTTAACTAAAACACAACCTTTCTGGGTCTCAGATTCCACCTCTGTAACATGGAACTGATACTACAGGGTTGTTTTGAAGGTTACCTGAGGCTAATACCAAGCACGGTGATCACGAAATGCTGTTGCTATAATTGCTATTTAAAACCACCCAGGAGATCCTTGGAGATCCTTGACAGAACCTATACGTCTTCTCTCTGGGAAGTCTTATTCCCACAACCACCTACTGCTTCCAATCACATTGTTTCCAAAAAGCTGATTTCCTAAGAAAAACAAAAGATGTTTCTTTGCTACAATTTCTGAAAAAATAAACTCTGGCCGGGCTCGGTGGCTCAGCCTGTGATCCCGCGCCTTTGGGAGGCTGAGGTGAGTGGATTGCCTGAGCCCGCGGGTTCGAGACCCACCTGGGCAGTGAGACCTCATCTCTACAATAAATCAAAAAATCAGCCGGGCGTGGTAGCGCGTGCCTGTAATTCCGGCTACCTGGAAGGCTGAGGCGGAAGGATCGCCGGAGCCCAGCAGGTCGAGGCTGCGGTGGCCAGGAGCGGCCACTGCACTCCAGTCTGGGCGACAGAGTGAGACTCCAACTCAAAAAAATAAAAAATAAAAAACATAAAAAAATAAACTCTGACTCATAAGCAGAGTACCAAAGCAGGTTCTTCTTATGTTAGCCAAGTACCCCGCCTACCTATCCATTCATCACACGTTTATTAAGCCCTTACTAATTACCAGACACTAATTAAGAATAAAGGAGCTCCTCTTTCCTCTGGGAAAAAAATTTTTTTCACCTGTGTAGCATTAACAGAATGAACTGAGTACCTGAACTTGAGTGGAGAGAGTATAGTAGCTGATAAATCTAAAATCATCTAGCTGGAGAGAAAAAGCTTAAATTTCCATACAGAGCTCAGATACACAGCATGAGAACACACAATTCTGACCGAGGACACCAGAAACAAGACCAACAGCAAGGAATAAACCCTTTAGAAAAAGAGCCTACACCCTCAAAGGATCCCAGTCACAGAACCTGGACTCTAGGTGAGAGAACTTGATCATCTGGCATCACCTGCTATGTCTGGATGCAAAATGGGTCCAGGCAGTTAATAATTCAGAAGCTAATGACAGAGAAAGAAATTCCTGGGTATATTCATAGGATGCTAAAAAGCTTTAAATTGCATTTGTGAAATCAATCATGATTGGTAAAAACAAAATAAGAGTTGTTTTTTTTTTTTTAAGTCAGAGTCTCACTCTATCACCCAGCCTGGAGTGCAGTGGCATACTCACAACCACCCCAGTGTCAACCTGCTGGGCTCAGGCGATCTTTCCGACTCAGCCTTCCAAGTAGCCGGAACTACCTGTGCACTACCATGCCCAGCTAATTTTTTGATATATTGTAGAGACGAGGTCTCACCAAATTGCCCAGGCTGGTCTCAAACCCCTGAACTCAGGCAATCTTCTCACCTCAGCCTAAAAGAGTCTTTTAATCTTAAAAAGAATTAAATTATTTTTCCTCAAAAAGGCTGACACCAATACTTAATTACATCAAAGGTAAGAAAGAGGACCAAATCTGTGAGCATTTTCTGCATGAAGGGACAAAATCCACAGAACCTAGTAAGCATTTATTCTAGACAAGCTCAACAAAGTCCTAAACTCACCAAATGCTAGTTAGAGAGTCAGTATAAACAAAACTAGCCTGGAAATGGACAGAAAGACCACAAGGGCTATGGGTGAAAGACATAACATTAGGCAGGCATTGAGCTGAGTCTACTGGATAACCCAAATGCTGGGTTGATTTTTTTTTCATTGATGTGTAACATAAAGTGCACAAGTCATAAGGTTACATCTTGAAGGATGTTTAAATCTAGATTAGGATACTGAATATACATAATCCCAAGAAAGTTTCCCTGTGTCCATCTTAATCAATAACCAACCCCACGCTAGCCCCCCAACTCCAGTCAGAAGTAACCACTATTTTGGTTGGTCTCTGTACCATAGATACTTTGTGTCTGTTTTTGAATTTCACATACATGGAAACATACAGTATGTGGTCTTTTCTGTCTGCTTTCTTTCATTCACCACAGGGTTACCTTGTTTTGAAGCCAAAAACCCAAAAGCTGAGATTTATTTTCAGGAAATGCTCCTCTGATGCTACAGGCCTGAAAGCCAACTACTCTGATTACACCAGTTATACTTCCTGAACCCTTCTAAGCATGCAGTAGCTCACACCTGTAATCTCAACACTTTGGGAGGCTGAGGACAGAGCCTCCTCCCTTAGGAGGATCACTTGAGGCCAGGAGTTCAAGACCAGCATGGGCAACATAGTGGGACCTCATCTTTACAAAAATAAAAAACTTAGCCAGGTGTGGTGGCATGCGCCTGAAGTCCCAGTTACTGGGGAGGCTGAGGTGAGAGGATCACTTGAGCCCAAGAGGTCAAGGTTGCAGTGAACCGGGATTGTGCCACTGTACTCCAGCCTGGGCAACAGAGTGAGACACTGTCTCAAAAAACAAACAAAAAGTGCTACAATCAGAACACAATCTTGGATTGTAAAACTTTCCTTCAAAATAAACTAAATTCTGGCCAGGCGTAGTGGCTCATACCTGTAATCTCAGCACTTTGAGAGGCTGAGGCAGGAGGACTGCTTGAGTCCAGGAGTTTGAGATCAGCCTAGACAATGCAGCAAGGCCTCATCTCTACCAAAAATAAAACTTTAGCTGGGCATGGTGATGTATGCCTGTAGTCCCAGCTACTCAGGAAGCTGAGGTGAAAGGATCACCTGAGCCTAGGTTGAAGTTGTGGTGAGCCGTGATTATGCCACTGCATCCAGCCTGGATGACAGAATGAGACACTTTGCCTGAAAAAAGCAAAAACAAAAGCAAAAAAACCTATATTCTCTCATGGCATCCACCTATTCCAAAGAATCTTCAAGTCCCAGAATAAAATTAACCATCAATTGTTATTACTTTTGATCAGTAAAGAGTTAAACTTTAGGAAAGTCAAAGGAAGCCTTCGCTCTAAATTCAGATGAATGTGATTCAGCTCAGAAAAGGCAGGAGAAGGATAATAGTACAGCAGTAAATTATAGGTAGCGAATCTGGGATGTGCCACTTCTAGCTGGGTGACATTGGGCAAGTCATTACTTTGCACCTCAATTACTTCACTATAAGATGGGAATAACCCCATAGGATTGTTGCGAGGATTAAATGTTAATGTATATAAAGTTCTTAGGAGACCACTTGGCACATAATGAGCACTCAGTAAGACTCAGCTATCTTAAAAAAGCTGAAAGAGCTATAAGAGAGCAGCTATTCCGCAAACCAAAGTCTATAAAATAGCAACCAAGACCTCTAGCACAGTGCTTCTCAAGATGTTTTGGTTTTGATTGATACTTTTTATAAAATGCAAGATTATATGTTTGAATGCCACAGCAATCTCAAATTGCTCTACAAGTTTCTAAATATTTACTCTCTTTTTGTATTTATCTCATCATAGTCCAATAACTTGCTCACTGCTCATCGACTGGCATTTGTCTGCAGACTGAACTTTGAGTAGCACTGTTCTTGCACTCAAAGCAGGTTAAATAGAACTATGAAAAAATGTAGTGAAGAAAACCAATCCCAGTAGCAGGGGCAAGAAGATGACTTGAGGGTCAACACACTGACAGACAAAATAACCCTAACAGGCTAAACCTGAAAAACAAAACTAGATGCCAGAGCAAGTACCCAACTGGTACTTCCCTCAGGCCCCAATCCTCTAGAGGGTGGCCCTCAGAAAACATGTTGACCAAGAAGTCTCATCAGCCCCAGAGGTATGAAAGAAACAGGCAGAGCTGACTTGGGCCTCCTGAGACATTCTCGGGAGTGAGAAGCCAACCTAAGCCACCATCAAGCTTTAGAGACATCAACCATCAGTCACAAAGGCCAGGCAGAGTTTCTTCTCTGTTAAAGAAAACATGCAAAGATCTCCCTTGGTGACATGGGACTGCACACATGCATACCCACATACTCACAGACACACACCTGTGGTTTTAGGAGGCTCCTGAGGTCCGCCCTGCCAGCCATACTGTGGGTATCCTTGGTAGGGGTACCCTTGAGGTGGTGGGTAGGGCCCCCCCATAGGTCCTGGACCCATTGGTTGTGGATAAGGTGGGTATGGGGCCGTTGGACCAGGGCCCGGATATGGTGGAGGGTTCTCTGGGTTCATCAGGCCCTGCAAAGTACACCTAAGAGACAAAAAGAATGAAAATTATTTGCATTTAATCTGTAAAAATCATTAGGAATAAAATTTCAATCCATGAGATCATTTACCAAATACCTTAAATGTCTTAAGCCTTTTGCAAATCTCTGGCTCTGCCCATTTTGTTTTCTTCTCATCATCACAACTGGCAATTATCTTATGTATTTATTTGCCTTTCTTCTGTTTCCCCCACTACACTAGACTGTAGGCTGTGACAGCAGGGATCAAGTCAGTTTAGGATCACCACCATGTCCCTAGAGTCTCACATAGTGCCTGGCACAAGACAGTCCTCTAAAAAATATGTTAAAGAAATAAAGTATTTTACTTTTTAAATTCTGAGATGTGCATAAATGTGGCTGGATAGCTTTAATAAAGCATAAAGCCTAACAAGTACTATGAGTCAGATCAGTGGAAGCCATTCCCCTACTATTACCTCCAACAAACAGGGTTGGGCCACAGTGGCATCTTCTAACAAGCAGCACTGCCAGCAAGTGACCAACCAATGGTTGTAACCACAGCCATTGCCCAGGGCATTGGGGTGAGCAGACTGCTCTCCCCAGACCCACTGCTCTGAGCAGCTGGGCAGAACTGTCTATAGGGAATGCAAACATCTCCTTTGACCATACAGTCTCCCAAGATTCTAGAGGGCTCACCAGGAACCCTCACTTGTGTTTATAGGCTCCTGTTATATATAGTGGTTTGCTTCTTTGAAGGAAGCCATGCTTACCAGCTCCCAAGTCTATTAATCATTCTCTTCACTGGGCTTGAAGTTTCGAGGGCCAACATTTTGTTTCCGTCATCTCTTTAACCTCCACAATGCCTGGCACAGTGACTTCCAGATTAAAAGCAAACAAACTATTGCTGAGGAATGCAAAGCATATCCTCTATGGATGACTCATACTGTTGCCTTGTACTGGTACCCACCTCCTATACTGAGATTCAATGTTTTGCCTACTTGAGTCTTCTCTAGTCCTCACTAATAGTAGCAAAGAGTCTCATACTCAAAATTTAATAATTTCTCTATTAATTCTTTTTCATAACATGCAATCAGTAAGTTCATAAGTGATTTTTTTATTTTTTTAAGTTAGAGTCTCACTCTGTCATCCAGACTGGAGTGCAGTGGCCTCTCCTGGCCACCACAGCCTTGACCTGCTGGGCTCCGGCGATCCTTCCGCCTCAGCCTTCCAAGTAGCTGGAACTACAGGCGCGCACTACCATGCCCAGCTAATTTTTGATTTGTTGTAGAGATGAGGTCTCACCAAGTTGCCCAGGCGGGTCTTGAACCCGCGGGCTCAGGCAATCCACTCACCTTGGCCTCCCAAAGCGCTGGGATTACAGGTTGAGCCACCGAGCCTGGCCCATAAGTGATTTATATGAAGGACAGAATAGTCATAAAGTAAGGTTCCTTAGAAAATCTGAATGAAAGTAACTGGATTTGCTGGTTGCCCAACCACATCCATATTCTCCCTACAATTCAGGTGCTTCAAGGAAAGCTCATTCCATCCCAGATCCAGAGTGAGCACAGTCTAAGTCAATGCAGTTCACCCTTTCCCCTTTTTCTTTATCACAACTGATTCAAGGAATCCAGGACTAAGCCAAAAGCAAATAGCATCCCCTGGCCACTGGGACTGGTTCTGAAGTGGTTCAATCAGTAAAAAGTTGACTCTCATAACACACTCCACCCAGCCTTCCCTTTGCCTTAACACAGGCACACACAAAGTTTAGGAAACACACGGCCTACAAAATTGCTGACAGCCCTAAGAAACAGTCAGCTTTAAGGCAAAGTGGGCACTTCAGAAAGGCAGAGCAGAAAAAAGGAAAGAAATGGAATTCTGAAAGATTTTATAACAGTTCATAAATCAAAGACTGAAGCCCAGTCTACAAAAACTATAGAATTTCCAGTCCTGGAAACAAGTGGCAAGGTACGTTAATGATTCCTTCTGGGTGATATTCACAAACATATATTTATGAATGCTGACTCAGTGCCTAACACTGGTCTAAGTAGTGGGGTTATGGAGATCAACATGGTTCAAACCAGGCAAAGGCTGGAGGATTGGTTGAGCCCAGGAATTTGAGACCAGCCTGGGCAACATAGCAAGACCTCATCTTTACATAGTGGACCTTGAACATCCAACATAATACTATAAGAAAATGACTGACAGTGATGGGAAACTATGGGGGGAAGGGAGATGGGATTAACGGTAGTAAATATCTGTCTGGGGACGGGGAGACACCTCTTATCAACAAGGGTGCCTGAACGAAGCATACTGGTATACCTAACCCTTAACTGTACCTCACAATATCATAAAAAATATTGATTATAAAAAAATAAAAATAAAACAAAAACTATAAATATAAATATATTTTAAAAAGTAGCCAGGCCTATAACTCAAATAAAATAAATAAAAAGAAAAGGCGGTAAACAACAGCTAGGTAGGAGTAGGGGCTTAAACCCATTAGAAGGAGGTGGGGGTGAAGACAGTTCCCTTGAAAGGGGATTATAAATTGAAACTTTATAATATGGAATCAGGATGGCTTGACGATCTCTATTTCAACAACATCTGCGTTCTGTTCTCCATTTTAGAGACCCTCCTATTTTCCCAGGGCTTGAAAGGGACTCAGAAAAGAATTAGGGTTCTTTCCTTCTGTTCTCTATGTCAATTGGCAACAAACATCCTAGCCTGGGAATGCCTTTCCCCTTACCCTAATTGACCTTAGTAACACTATAATCATCACATGAATTTGACATATGTAAATGAATTTCATTTTTTCTCTCCTACCAAGAGAACTGTGGAAAACCTAGTGAACTCAGGTTAATACAAAAATCAGCCTCATTAACCCCCATAGAGTCATTCCGTTATTTATTTTTAAATCGCAAAAGTGGAACACAGTCATCATAACTACTCTCCTGAAATTCAGTGTGTGTGACCCAATTTCATTAAAACCGTACTTTAACTCAATCAGTCCAACAAGACTGTATAGTAATGATCATTCTCATTAGTCTGGACCTATTTTCTCTGAAGCAAAGTCTGGACCTATATTTCTTTTTTTTTTTTTTGATTGGAGTCTCACTCTGTAGCCCAGACTGGAGTGCAGTGGCCGCTCCCGGCCACCGCAGCCTCGACCCACTGGGCTCTGGTGATCCTTCCGCCTCAGCCTTCTAAGTAGCTGGAATTACAGGCACGCGCTACCACGCCCGGCTGATTTTTTTTTTTTGATTTATTGTAGAGATGAGGTCTCGCTGCCCAGGCGGGTCTCGAACCCGCGGGCTCACGTAATCCACTCACCTCAGCCTCCCAAAGGCGCGGGATTACAGGCTGAGCCACCGAGCCCAGCTTGGACCTATATTTCTAAGAACGATGGGCAGTGAGGAGAAAAAAGATCAAAGAGTACAGGAGCTCTAAAACTTCAGACTCAATATTTCATCGACTGGATGCAGATCGCAATACTCTGGGAGGCTGAGGCAAGAGGATCACTTGAAGTCCGGAGTTCAAAACCAGTCTGGGCAACATAGTGACACCCTCATCTCTACAAAAAAACATTTTTTAAAAAATTAGCCAGGCATGGTGGCCTGCACCTATAGTCCCAGCTACTTGGAAGGCTGAGGCAGAAGGATTCCTTGAGTCTGGGGATTTCAGGCTGCAGTGAGCTATGACACACCACTGCACTCTAGCTTAGAAGAAAGAGCTAGACCCGGTCTTATACCCCCACCCCCAAAAAAATATAGGAAGGAAAAGTTCTATGATTTCTTGATACTTCTGTTTGCATCTATTCATTATCCTGTGCAGTTCTCTCCCTGAGACCCTAAAAAGTCTCTTCCAGGCATACATGTTCTCCCCACTTATCCCTCACTCATGTCTCCCCCTCATTTTGGGGATGTACCTCTCTTCCTCTTTTGGAGGAATCACGTAAGGTCTTGGTGGGGAAAATCCCATGTGCTATTTGTAGAGGCACTTGTACAAAATATAAACCACAAAGGTACTCCAGTTACCATGACCTCCGCCCCTTCCACACATATTATCTCTCCCTATGTTCCCAAGACAGTCATCTTAGAGAAATAAAGATTTGGGTCCATTTTCAATTTCCTCTAGGCAAGAAAAAAATCCCAGTGAGAGAACAGCAAAAGTCACAGAAAGAGCATCTGTGCTGGATCAAAGATCCTAGAGCTGGGCATTTGAAAAGCAGGACTTCACCCAGCAGGAGTCAACTGTTCCCAAGCTGGTAAGGAAGCAAATCAAAGTAAGAAAGATGATCCAACACTGACACAGTCTAGTACAAGCCATTTAACATAACCAAAACACAAATGAGCTTTAAATTTAAGTTATGATACTGAACTTTGTAATAGCACTGCTTCCCTTATAAATTTGATCAGGTAAAATGTAAACTGTACTATAGTGGAGTGTGACAAAAAGGAGTAAATGTAAACAGCGTAAACTGTAGTATTAAAGACAAGTCAGAGCTCTGAAAGGGACAGCTCAAATAGTGCAGCAGCCAAGATCCATTAACAGACTGTACTGAACACTGCTATCCTACGAACCCATTCAAGACATGCTCCAAGTCACAAGATTAGCTGTCATTCAACCACACAATGAGAAGGGGCGGCAACTATTCTTTGGGAAAGTGGTTAATGGAGATACAACACCATAAAAGACCTCATCAAAATAGAGATGCAGAAAAAGAAAATCTTTTTCAAAAGTTATTATTTTTTAAATTACAAGACACCTGGTAGCCAAACTGGCACTGACACTGCAGATTGTACAGTGGAAAATTTTCCTCTGGAAAAACTGAATAGTCCCAATGGAAAAAAATGACAGATACTAATACTTGAGGGAACACCAAAGAAATTACTCACCCAATCACAGCACTGTTAAGCCCATACAAACAGAATTTCTAATGGACTTTTTATTGCTTCATACATAAATGAATGGATAAAGATTATCAGACATTGGAGGAAAGTCTCTAACATAAAAGACAGAAATGAAACAAAGAAAGGAAAAAACAACCTATATGTTCATAGAAAGAAAACAGCTAAATAAATTATGCTGCGTCTAAGTAATAGAGTCTTTTTTGCAGTCTTTTTTTTAAAAGCAGGATTTATTGAAAGGACAGAAAAGCTCCCAGAGTGGGAAAGGACCAAGGGGGTTGCCCTGCAGTCGTTTTTTAATTTATGCTTTTGAAGTATGACGCTGGATTGTGTAAGAAAAATGTACTCAGGAGACTGAGGCAGTAAGATCACTTGAGCCCAGAAGTTTGAGGTGAGTTGTGATCACAGTGAGCTATGATCATGCCACTGCACTCCAGCCTGGGTGACAGAGTGAGATTCGGTCTCAAAAAAAAAAAGAAAAAGAAAGAAAAAGAAAAAATTTAAGCTATGTATTCAGCATGATCTCAACTTTCTTTAAAATAAATATTGATAAATAGATCAATACTAACTGAATGAAGAGTCCTAAAACAGACCCATTCAGCACAGTCTCCTAATTTGACAGAAAGGCACCACTGTAATTCAGAAAAGAAAAGGCAGTTTTCCAATAAATAGTGCTTGATTAATTGAATATTCTTGGGCAAGAGGATGAACTTTGATTCCTACCCTCAAACACAAGAATAATTCACATATTATAGATCTATATACAAAAGCTAAAACAATCAGGTTTTCAGAAGAAAGCATACCACATATTCATGACTTTGGCTGTATTTATGTTATGACCCAGTAACTCCATTCTCAGAAATATACTGAAGTGAAATGAGTGCTTAAGTCCACTAAAAAGACATATACAAGAATGTTTCAAAGCAGCTTTATTTATTTATTTATTTATTTAATTTATTGAGATGGAGTCTCACTCTGTCGCCCAGACTGGAGTGCAGTGGCTGCTCCCGGCCACCGCAGCCTCGACCTGCTGGGCTCTGGCGATCCTTCCGCCTCAGCCTTCCAAGTAGCTGGAACTACAAGTGGGTATTACCACACCTGGCTAATTTTTTATTTATAGTAGAGATGAGGTCTTGCCAAGTTGCCCAGGCGGGTCTCAAACCCGCGGGCTCAGGCAATCCACTCACCTTAGCCTCCCAATGGCGCGGGATTACAGGCTGAGCCACCGAGCCCGGCTTAGCAGCTTTATTTATAACAGTCCCCAAATGAAGACTATACAAACGTACATCAACAGAACTGATAAATTATGATATACAGTAGAAACTACCCAACAATTATCTCTCCAAGAACTTAGAAAAAAACAATAAAAAATAGATAGCAAATACAAAAAAGAAAAAAGTTAACCGTGGCTCACACCTGTAATCTCAGCACTTTAGGAGGTAGAGGCAAGAGGGTTGCCTGGGCTCAGGGGTTCGAAACCAACCTGGGCAACTTGGCAAGATCTCATCTCTACAATTAATTAAAAAATTAGCCGGGCATGGTGGCACATGCCTGTGGTTCCAGCTACTTGGAAGGCTGAGGTGGAAGGATCTCGTGAGCCCAGCAGGTTGAGGCTGCAGTAGCTGTGAGCGTGCGACTACTCCAGCCTAGGCAACAGAGTGAGACTCTGACTAAAAAGAAGAAAAAGAAAACTACATAATAACAATAAATAGAACTATTCTTACATGCAAAAGCAAGGATAAATCCCAGAGACAATAATAAGCAAAAGATGTCAGACTCAACAGATTCACTTATATGCTATGATTCCATTTACATAAGGTGCACAAAACAGCCAAAACTAATCTATGGATACTGAGGGAAAAGATTCAAGGAAACCTTCAGGGATGATGGAAATGTTCTATATCTTGAGCTGAGTCATGTTTACATGAATACATATGAATGTACTGAATTATACATTAACTTTTTTTTTTTTTTTTTGAGTTGGAGTCTCACTCGGTCGCCCAGACTGGAGTGCAGTGGCCGCTCCCAGCCACCGCAGCCTCGACGTGCTGGGCTCCAGCGATCCTTCCGCCTCAGCCTTCCAAGTAGCCGGAATTACAGGTGCGCGCTACCACGCCCGGCTGATTTTTTTTTTTTAATTTATTGTAGAGATGAGGTCTTGCTGCCCAGGCGGGTCTGAACCCGCGGGCTCAGGCAATCCACTCACCTCCGCCTCCCAAAGGCGCAGGATTACAGGCCGAGCCATCGAGCCCGGGCATTAACATTTTCATACTCTACAGTAAGTTGTACAGCAATAGCAACAGATAATATTTGGTTAGAAAGAAAATAATATTTATAATTATTTCCTTGGGTACAGGAATTATGGGCAATTTTTATTATTTATACTTGTGTTTCTGAATATTTCAATTAGAGAACCTATAGAAAAAAATTAAGTTTTCTTAGTGCTTTCTAATATTTCCTTGCTGCCCACCATTTTTAACGGCTAGAATGTCACTTCAGACTGCCTATCCACTTCTGATACACGAATTTACCTTCCTATTACTTAACAATCTATACTACAGCTGCTCCTCACTGAGGTGATATTTATGGTTGTGAATTTTGTTTTCACAAGACACTTCAGTTGTCTAAGGTCTTTCTGCTTCAAATTTGGCTTAGGTACCAGATATGAGGTAAAAATCCAAAATTCTTTTGGTTACATGCAGACTTCCCCAACAAGGAACCCTTTTATTATCAAAACTAGAAGCCATGCTTATCCTTCTATCCTTAAATATCTTTCTTGGGGTCAGGCACAGTGACTCGTGCCTGTAATCCCATAGCTTTGGAATGCTAAGGCAGGAGAATCACCTGAGCCCAGGAGTTCAAGACTAGCCTGCAACATAGAGAAACCTTGCCTCTATGGATGGAAGGGAGGGAGGGAGGGAGGGAGGATGGAAAGACAATAATTAGTTGGGCCATGGTGGTACATGTTTGTAGTCTCAGCTACTAGGGAGGCTGAAGTAGGAGATCACTTGAGCCCAGGAAGTTGAGGCTGCAGTGAACTAAGATCGTACCACTGCACTCCAGCCTGAATGACAGAGACCCTGTCTCGAAAAAAAAAAAAATTTCTTCGTGACTTACAAAACAATCTTTAAAGTTTAAAAATGTGAGTGCAGTTCTTACTCTAAAGACCTCTGTGTCTTTTTTTTATAAACTCTATGATTCGCTAACTCTTTAAACAGGATCTTTGTAAACAGACCATCTTGTATTTTAAGTCCCACAATATTTCTTGACTCTCACACCCTAGTTTGGGCATGGTTTGTTGAGCTTAAAAAAAAAAAAGCTTTAGGATTACTCGGTTTTGTACTACCATATCACCTCTGGTTTACAGTTCTAATTAAATTTTAGCATTGACATGCTAGTTTATCCCATTCACACAGTCATTTGTTCACTCCATAAATACTTCTAGGAGCACTGACTATAACCTAGTACTACCAAGATAATGGTAAGCAAGAGACAGCTCCTATTCAGCCTAGTGAGAGAGACAGACATTAACATCAGCAATTACAAAACCAAGCTAAGACAGAGGAAGCACAGAGTATTGTGAACTCAAAGCAGAGACTAATCAGGGAAGTCAGAGAAAAATTCTAAGAGGAAGTGATGATCACACTGAAAGCTAAGCATAAGCAGAAATTCACATCACTCCAACTTTCACACCCTGGTCAGAGGCAACAATTTGTGAGACATTTCTGAGAAAAAGCAGAGCACATTTAAGGAACTTAACAGCAGGTTCATTATGGCTGAAGCAGCTTGTATGAATGAGGCCAAAGGGTCAGCTCACAAATAGCCTTGCTAAGAACAGTCTCAGGATCGCTGCCAAATTCTTTTCTGTAGTTATTCTTTATTTATTTTAAAAGGATTCATGTAACTTTATTTACTGGATACTACTGACAAACTTATTAATTTATTCAATAATATTTATTAAGACCTACTACATGCTAGGTCAAGAGCTGGGGATAAGAGTGAAAAAACTATAGCTGCCTTGTTCCTCCCCTTCAGCACTTCTATTAATAAAAAGAAAATAATCTTTTCTATTTGTCTGTTGTTGCATCAGTTGGAACATATTGGAAGTTCTCCAAATTTCAAGGGTATGGTGAGGGTAGATTAACTATGCAAAACTTACTTTAAGAGGTCCAGAGGACACTTACCTCAAAAGGTTATACAACGTTACTGAAACTAAGGTACAAGTAGAAATGACTCCCCAGTTGGGAGAGTCATGCCACACATACATGTGAATGTATAGTGAGCAGAGATAAGAAATGATGGTCTCAAATTTCAAAGCCAAAACCACAAGAGTAGGCATTCCAGAACTGCAGGCCTTTACCTAGGAAGAACCTACTCCTGACATGGACAGTTTAACACAGGAGCCCCAGAGGAATGGCAGCAGCAGGGTTTTTGTTTGCTTTTTGTTTTTGAGTTGGGGAGTCTCACTCCATTGCCCAGGCTGGAGGGCAGTGGCACACTTACTGCCACCTCAGCGTCCACCTGCTGGGCTCAGTTAGGCTCAGGCGATCCTTCTGCCTCAGCCTTTCAAGTTTCCAGAACTACAGGTGTGCAATACCACACTCGGCTAATTTTTTTGTGTGATTTATTGTAGAGACGAAGTCTCGCCAAGTTGCCCAGGTTGGTCTCAAACCTGAGGGCTCAGGCAATCCACTCGCCTCGGCCTCCCAAAGTGCTGGGATTACAGACTAAGTCACCGAGTCTGGCCTATTTTTTAAAAAGACAGTGGCCAGGAGCGGTGGTCCAAGCCTGTAATCCTAGCACTTTGGGAGGCCAAGGAGAGAGGATTGCATGAGTCCAGGGGTTCGAGACCAGCCTGAGCAACCTGGTAAGACCTTGTCTCTACAATAAATCAAAAAATTAGCTGGGCATGGTGGTGCATGCCTATAGTTCCAGCTTCTTGGAGGACTGAGATGGAAGGATCACCTGAGCCCAGCAGGTCGAAGCTGTGGTGGCTGTGATTGTGTCACTGCCTCCAGCCTGGGCGACAGAGTCAGATTCCAACTCGCAAAAAAAAAAGGGGGCAACCTCCTCAGGTCCCCTCTCACTATGGGAGCTTTTCTGTTCTCTCAATAAATCCTACTTTCTAAAAAAAAGAAAAAGCTATTAGTGGTGTTCCTAGCAACTGTGCAACACCAGGAAACCTCTGATAATTGGCATAACATGGAGAGATTTCTTTTATGACTTACAATTTCTAACATGTTTTGCTGTGTATTGCCATTTCCTAAGTTTCTCTTCTTTTGGGGGCACACTGGAAGAGGGCAACCTTCAGTGTTACTCCATTACTGTCCAAATACTGATTCTGGCATCAGTTTCCCAAATATTATTAGCCATTTTCTACTTCATTTATAGTCTTGTTTACCAAAGTTTTACCAGGCCCTGAGCTATCCTCATACAGTCAATGAATGAATACATATTAGAGCATGTCTTTTGTTCAACATTTTGGCTTGTGGCGTTAAAACAGCCTCTTGATGAAGTACACAATGACACACAGTTCAGATATGGGACCTTTCCCTGAACAAGGGCATCAAAATGCACATGGAAGGCAAAAAATAATAGTGGATCATCTATCTCTGGACGCCCTGGCCTAGAGTGATGAAGAGTGGTTCAGAAACTGTCTTGTTCTATTTTCCTTTCTCACAAAGAATATTTGATATAAAATTATACACTGCTTTTATAACAGAGTACACATGAAGCTAAAAAAATCTACAAACTGGGCCCAGTGGTTCAGCTTATAATTCCAGCACTTTGGGAGGCTGAGGCGAGATGACTGCCTGAGCCCAGGAGTTTGAGAACAGCCTGGGCAACTTGGTGAGACCTCGTCTCTACAATAAATCACAAAAACTAGCCGTAGTGGTGTGTATCTGTAGTTCTAGCTATTTGTAATGTTGAGGCAGAAGGATTGCCTAAGCCCAGTAGGTAGAGGCTGCAGTGGCTGTGAGCATACTGCTGCACTCCAGACTAGGTGACAAGAGTGAGATTCCAACTAAAAAAAAAATATACAAACTATTTAGTAATATGGTTTGCCAACGCCACTGAGGTCATTGCTTCAAGCCACTATCCCTGACATAACACAAAGATGTAAGCATTCTCAACTTGTCCTGATAGATTAAATTAAGAATAGCAAAATCTAAAATGTCGTACATTAATTATCCATAGTAGCTCAGAATTATTAGGAAATAGGGTTATAGTCAATCAATCTTGTCTCCCTCAAATACTCAAATATTAAACTTGGTATGCACATTTTTTTTTTGAGTTGGAGTCTCACTCTGTCACCCAGGCTGGAGTGCAGTGGCATACTCACGGCCACCCCAGCGTCGACCTGCTAGGCTCTGGCGATCCTTCTGCCTCAGCTTTCCAAGTAACCAGAACTACAGGTTTGCACTACCACACCCAGCTAATTTTTGATTTATTTTTTTATTTTATTTTATTTTTTTGAGTTGGAGTCTCACTCTGTCGCCCAGACTGGAGTACAGTGGCCGCTCCCGGCCACCGCAGCCTCGACCTGCTGGGCTCTGGCGATCCTTCCGCCTCAGCCTTCCGAGTAGCTGGAATTACAGGCATGCGCTACCACGCCCGGCTGATTTTTTTTGATTTATTGTAGAGATGAGGTCTTGCTCCCTAGGTGGGTCTCGAACCCGCAGGCTCAGGCAATCCACTCACCTCAGCCTCCCAAAGGCACGGGATTACAGGCTGAGCCACCTAGCCCGGCTAATTTTTGATTTATTGTAGAGACAAGGTCTCACCAGTTGCCCGGACTGGTCTCCAACTCACAACCCATGGGCTCAGGTAATCCACTTGCCTTGGCCTCCCAAAGTGCTGGGATTACAGGCTGAGTCACCGAGCCTGGCCAATATGTACATTTTAGCATTCTTCCAGATTTAGAGATTTTCTGAAGGAATACAAAGAAGTTCCCTTCAACAGAAGATAACATAGTATCTACTAAAATCTTTTTTTGCATAAAGCTTTCTTTAAAGAATCTCTGACTGAATCCAGGGTCTGTTGTTCTGAAAGATGTAACATTTATTATATAGCTCTTGGAAAAATCATTACTACCTGAAAACATCAACAACTAAAATGGCCTACTTAGCCACCAGTCATTGGTGTCCCAATTTGCCCTAATGTTTGGAGGAAACATCCTTTCTTTTTACAGGGGGTCATTCCTTTGTTCTTATAAACTCCTCAATAAAGATACATTTTCAAGTAAAACCCCAAACAAATAAAAGCACCTTATCTTTTGACCAGTAATTCTACCTTTAGGAATTTATTTTACAAATATATACTAGTGCATATATACCAAAAAAACAAACAAAAACAAAACAAAAAACCCCAAATTTATACACACACACACATACACACACACACACTACATATATATTATATTTTTAAAAATCTAATATGAATGAGACCAAAGGGTCAGCTCACAAACAGCCTTGCTAAGAACAGACTCTCAGCCGGGCTCGGTGGCTCAGTCTGCAATCCCTGCGCTTTGGGAGGCTAAGGTGAGTGGTTTGCCTGAGCCCGTGGGTTCGAGACCCGCCTGGGCAACTTAGTGAGACCTCATCTCTACAATAAAATCAAAAATTAGCCGGGCGCGGTAGCGCACGCCTGTAGTTCCAGCTACTTGGAAGGCTGAGGCGGAAGGATTGCTGGAGCCCAGCAGGTCGAGGCTGGAATGGACAGGAGCGAATGTGCCACTGTACTCCAGTCTGGATGACAGAGTGAGACTCCAACTCAAAAAAAAAAAAAAAAAAAAGGAACAGATTCTCAGGATCGCTGCAAAGTCTTTTTCTATAGTTATTCTTTATTTCTTTAATATGTGAATGGGCAAATAAACCACAGTATTCCCAAACCATGGAACTGCTGCTGTATGACCCTTAAGAATGAGGAAAAACCAGGCTCGGTGGCTCAGCCTGTAATCCCAGCACTTTGGGAGGCTGAGGTGAGTGGATTGCCTGAGCCCGCAGGTTCGAGACCCACCTGGGCAACTTGGCAAGACCTCATCTCTACAATAAATAAATAAAAA
>NW_007246327.1:547960-555203 GCF_000164805.1 Carlito syrichta | reverse complement strand
CAGGTTGAGGCTGCGGTGGCTGGGAGTGTGCCACTGCACTCCAGTCTGGGCAACAGAGTGAGACTCCAACTCAAAAAAAAAAAAAAAAGAAGAAGAAAAAAAGAATGAGGAAAACTACATGCACTGATATGAAAAAGTGCCAACATGGTTAAAAAAAAAAAAAAAGCAAACTGCAACATAATGTATTCTATTACTCCATTTGGGTTTAAAACTAAAGTTTTATTAGAAATAGAACTAGGCTGGGCGTAGTGGCTCACACCTATAATCCCAGCACTTTGAAAGGCTGAAGCGCTGCCGGGGCTCGGTGGCTCAGCCTGTAATCCCGCACCTTTGGGAGGCTGAGGTGAGTGGATTGCCTGAGCCGCGGGTTCGAGACCCACCTGGGCAGCGAGACCTCATCTCTACAACAAATCAAAAAATCAGCCGGGCGTGGTAGCGCATGTCTGTAATTCCGGCTACTCGGAAGGCTGAGGCGGAGCCCAGCAGGCGAGGCTGCGGTGGCCGGTGGCCGGGAGCGGCCACTGCACTCCAGTCTGAGTGACAGAGTGAGAGTCCAACTCAAAAAAAAAAAGAAAGGCTGAAGCGGGAGGACTGCTTGAGCCCAGGACCAGCCTGGGCAACAAAACAAGACCTTATCTATACAAAAATAAAAATAATTAGCGGGGCATGGTGGTACTTGCCTGTAGTCCCAGCTCCTGGGGAAGCTGAGGTGGGAGGATGGCCTGAGTCTAGGAGGTCGAGGCTGTGGTGCCCTCTAGCATGGGCAACAGAGTGACATCCCGACTCAGAAAAAAATATATAGAACTGAATAGACCTGAATAAATTCCACAATTATAATTAATGAATACAATTAATGGTCGAACTGTACATTTATGTTACATATATTTTACATATATGTACATATGTTACATATAGTTTTTTATACATATATCATATTTAGCAATTAAAGTTAAAACCTCTGCTAACCATCTCTGGGTAAAGTCAATCACATGGCTTTTAGGATGATATGATTCATTTAACTAATGGAGCAGGAAAGCCATGCCTCTAGATGCTTCCAACAATACACTGACAACACAATTGTTCCAGTTGCCACCTGGAAAAACTGGGTAGGATACACTTACAAATAGTCCTGGGGTTCTAGGCCAACCTTACCAAAGTCCCCTTCTCCAGCCTTCATTCACCACATGTGGTCTTCTGCAAAAGTCAGAGGAGAGCAGTACTTCTTTCTGCCTTCAGCTTCTGGAAGGAGTCCCCAAGGGTGGACACCTTAGCCCCTTGTCTGACAGCTCCCAGCACTGCCAGCAAATTCTTACCGCAGCCCCCTTCCCACAATGCTGGGACTCGAGGGAGGGGCATGTCCAGCCTCACCCAATCACTCAGCTCTGAAACTCTGATCAGTACCCACCAACGCTGCTATCTACAAACCAGTGACATGAAGGTTGGCTCCTTAGAAAAACAGCTAGGGACCTCTGAATTACATCTAGTCACCGGGACATACAGGACGGCATTGTGACTCTGAAACTTCAAATAATCAGCCCTCAAAGTGAGAAAGGAGAGAAAATGAGCCTCAGCAAGAGAGAGGATCAAAAGAGAGGGCAGCAGTGAACAGAGAGGAAAGGAAAAGGGAAGAAAGCTGTTAACACAGAAAGTGAGTTGGGAAAATGAAAGGAAAGGTTAGGGCAGAGAGAGAGAAAGAGAGAGAGAGACACTGGAAGAACTCTACCCCCTGCCGAGTTGGGAGGAGACACTAGAAAGGGAAAGGTCCATCCCACCCAACAAGCCCAATAAGGCCACTTCCCAGGCCAGGTCCCCCACCAGCACAGACCCTGAAAGACAGGCTCTGCCCGCCTCCTCCCAGAGCATTAGATTCGGCTTTGTGGTAAAGTTGAAATCTTGATGGTTTAGAAAGAGGCCCCTACAGCTTAATGCGCTGGCAATTTAACTAAGCGCCCCTGGTGCCTGATGAATACCAAGCCAGCCTGGGCTTTGCTCCACCATGAAAGCCCGCTCTCCCGACCCTCTGAGGGAGCAGCAGCTCAGTCAGCACCGCGGGGCGGCTCTTAATGGACAACAGTGAATTTCACATCAAACCAGCAAGCACCACTCCTGCCTACCATGTGCGGCACCTTAAGAGACCATACAACCCCAGGGCAGCTCACCCTCCCCCCTTTCTTCTGTTTTTAAAGAATTCTAAAGGAATCAGCTTTATGGACAACAAAGGTTGGGGAGAAAAACAAATGCCAGATAACTTCAGATTTCTGTCATTAGCAACATCCACAAAGAGCTCCTCTACATGTGACAGAAGGGGGCTCAAAGTGGTTTCAGGCATTAATGAGTTTTTTTAAAAATAGCACCACCTCCAAAGAAAAATCTGAGTTTCCAGGAGCTCACTGGCACAGAAAGAGCAATATAACACTGCATCAATGAAACCATACCCTGGCAAAAGGCCTAGAATTTAACACAGTACACAGCCTCACTGCCACTCAGGCCTCCTTTTGGCAAACTTCAGATCAAAACACTAGTGGTTTCATATTGCACTTAATTCTTTTTAGCTCCTCGATTCTTCATTCTGTGGCCTCCCACAAGTTTTAGGAGAAGGACAGGACTTAAAGCCTACCTACCCCAAACCATCCTACCACCCACCTACTGCCACCTGAAAAACTATCAGTGAGTCATATCTTTGTGTGAAGGCAGTATTTCCCCAAGTAGGATATGTGGCATGATTTGGGGAACATGGACAAACAACTTTATTTTAATAGTTATGACTCTTTATATTTGCCTTCTACAGGTGCCAGGTGATATAACTGTTTTCAACTTAAGGCAAAGATAGTTCCCTCCCCTCCACATTTTTTTTTTTTTTTTGAGTCAAGGTCTCACTCTGATGCCCAGGCTGGAGTGTACGCTTGAAAGTCACCACAGCCTCCAACTCCTGGACTCAAGTGATCCTCCTGCCTTGTCTCCCACTCTCCCCCACCCCTCAGTAGCTGGGGCTACAGGTGCATGCCACTATACCCAAGTAATTTTTAAATTTTTTTGTAGAGACAGGGTCTCACTATATTGCCTAGGCTGGTCTCAAACTCAAGTAATCCTCTCACCTTGGTCTCCCAAAGTGCTGGGGTTACAGGTGTGAGCTATTGCACCCTGCAGTTTCTCTTTTAAATAAATTTTAGAGTTTTTAAAGAAATAGATCAATTTAAAGAAAAATGTTAGATAACAGTACAGATGGCATAAAGATAAGGCAAAAACCAAGCGGGGAACACAAAGGAAATAAGAAAACATTGGGTTTCCACATCCAAGACTCTCACTTTAAACGCAGCTACCCTTCACTGGAGTCTCCCATATAGCCACCACCAGACGTTAAAGATCATCAAAAATCAGTTCAATAAAGTTAGCAGTGCCAGAAGGATGCAGAAACTGGGATAAGAGATTAGACTGGCTTTACAGAGGGTGTTGCTGGGGAGGAAAGGAAGGCTGGGGTGTGGAAAAGAGGGGAGAGCAGAGTCTGGAGCGTCCAGGAAGCTGGTAGCAGCAGGAAAGCACTAAATATTAGGCTTAATGACAGGCACATTCCTCAAAACATCTCCCTCTTCACACATATTCTCCCCAATGAGGTCCTGATATTGAAAGCTACCTGGAGAAGTACTTAGAGCAGCATTAGAAATTGAATATGGCAGAAGTCCAGCATCATTTCTCAGGTCTTTCTTCCCCCAGACACACCTCTGCAGTTCAACTTTTCCCCATCCTTACTTGTCTAGATAGTTTTCAATTATGATGTATTTTCTGAGCCAATGCTCTTAAGATTGGCTAATGATTCTTTAGCATACACCATTGAGGAACTTGTGACAGGCACCTCTGAATAAGGCATTACTCCCCAATGAGTACATTCAGGTAGAGCAAACCTTCCTCTCACCATGACTACCAATACTCCCATAAACCATTAAATGCAAGCACTCAGAAAAATATAAATCATCCGCTGTTTTTGGCAAAGTCACACCACAGGCTTGCTGTCCACAGAGACTGGATTCAAACCATTTGTCTCCCTTGCTTCCAGTGTGAGAATCCATTCAGTTTCCTAGATCTGACCTTGAAACCTAAATCACTACTAATATTCCACATACATCTCCTAACAACTACAAAGAAGTCATTCCAAGCTTCCTCCCTTTTGAAGAACCCTTTGTACAGTGCCCAAAGTGGCATGCCCCTTTTTAGTTGTAAGACTGGAGAGTCAGTTTTCTTGTTTCTATACTGCTGCTTTTTAATTGCTGACTCCCATTTTATAGTCGAGTCAATTAATAGCCTTGCCCAAGCGTGGGGAACTTGGAGGCCTGGAACACAGCACTCAGCTCAGCCTAAGGAAAACAGGAAGCCTTTTCTGTCAGAATTTCCCTCATGGGAGAGCTACACCTGGCCCACAATTATCAGAAGTCTAAAAGATGGATATTGTAGTCAGCAGCATCCCTGGGTACATCAGTAAGCACTTGCATTGCTATTAGACTGAATGGGAGGACCGGCAGCCTGACATAGGTAGAGAACTGTAAAAGATGACTATTTCGGCCAGACTCAGTGGCTCCACCTGTAATCCCAGCACTTTGGGAGGCTGAGGCGAGTGGATTGCCTGAGTCCACAGGTTCAAGACCAGCCCGGGCAACTTGGGGAGACCTCGTCTCTACAATAAATCAAAAATTAGCCGAGCATGATAGTGCACACCTGTAGTTCCGGCTCCTTGGAAGGCTGAGGCGGAAGGATCGCCGGAGTCCAGCAGGTTGAGGCTGCGGTGGCCAAGAGCGTGCCACTGCACACCAATCTGGGCGACAGTGAGACTCCGACTCAAAAAAAAAAAAAAAAAAAGCCGTGCATGGTAGTGCATGTCTGTAGTTTTAGCTACTTGGAAGGCTGAGGTGTAAGGATCGCCGGAGCCTAGTAAGTCAATGCTGGGGTGGCTGTGAGTGTGTCAGTGCACTCCAGCCCGGGCGACAGAGACTCCAACTCAAAAAAAAAAAAAAAAAGACTATTTCACTCCTCATCCAATTTAGTGAGCAATATCAACCACTTCTGTTTCTGATAAGCTTAATAATTAACTCCGTTTAGGGTTGTGCCACTTTCCAGTAATACTGTTGCTGTTAAAAGGATGCTGGATCTAAGGCTGCCAGTTCTACAGCCTACTGTGTTACCAGCTTACTCCAGGCATTCTAAAAAAGCCAAGGTAGGGTTAACCGAGTAAAAGAAAAAAAGGAGAGTGAACAATTTTAGTTTTTTTACATATGAAATACAAACAGGCACTTAGCCTCAGGCCTTGATCTTGATTGTAGGGTGACTGGTAACCAAACCCACAAACTCCAGAAAAGAAAAGTCAAAAGGCCTTAGGGGGTGAGAGAGGAATGCCTGTAGTTCCAGCTACTTGGATAGTTTGAGCCCAGAAGTCAGAGACAAGCCTCAGCAACATAGTGAGACTCTGTTGGGGCCGTGGGGAGGCAAAGGGGAAAGGTGAAGTGAAGGCCTTAGAGTCTGAATATGGCTTTTACAAAAATTTAGACATTCCACCATTTTATTTCACTAAATATCAAAATGTGCCATTCACCCAGGAATTTAAATATTCTGCTTTAGAGGAGCTCACATTTCATATAAGCCTCTCATGAACTCTTCTTGGTATTTCTGTAGAGGGGGTACTTTCCATTATTCAGTTCAAGGTTGAGAAATGTTTCTGTGCCAAGAAATAAGTGCCCTGCCCAGGGCCTTGGGTGACAAAGGTGTGGGGCTCAAAATGCTCCAGCCCACACCGCCACCCTGCCTCTCACTTTGGCCCAGGTCCCTTTAAGGGAGTGCATTTCTGCTGAAGGCCAACCCTGGTGTTTATCATAGCTTGTATTTAGGAAAGCACACTAATACCTGTTTCCTGACAATAAAGTCTTAAGTTCTCTACTAATGGGAAAACTTGTGGGAGTGGCAGGCATGAATGAAAGCGGAAAATTTCCAAAAACTCTTGGCCTACTATAACTGTCCTGATAGCACATAGTTATTTTGTTTGGGGGAGGAGAAGGTGGACTGTTTCTTTCCGAAGGAAGCAACGAAGGAAGCATAAGTAGTTAGCAAGTTCAAATATTATCGAAGAGATTTAGAAAATAGTTAATTTTTAATGAGGCCACGACACCTGATTTTCAGTGATTCGTAGTATTAAGAGGCTCCTGCAAAGCCCTTTAAAAATCACTAACCTATTCTCTACCAATGAACAGGAAAGTAGGGGAGAAAAAACAACTCTGGCCTTTTACACACTTCGGAGGTTATTTTATCACATACCTTGGGGCTCATTTTACAGAGAATGACTTCACTTATCTGAATGAAGTTCCCTTTGTCCAAGTGTCACCACTCTGGATTTGCCCTTCCTTGAGAGTGCTGCGCTGGTTTCTACATTTATGCACAAACCAGCTGTGGCTACTTTCCTTAGCAATTCCCTAAACTGCCTTCAACTGTACAAGATCCCTGGAGGTCCAGGTCTGTTTTCTGTATTCAAATAAATACAAAACAATTTGGTGGGAAGGTTCAACCATTTCATTTCCTCCCAGAAACAGAAGTTGATAAGTTTCAACATATGATAGAGGGCTGTGGTGTTTTGTTTTGGTTTTTTTTCTGTCCCAGCATCATAAAAATTTCAGGGCTGGGAAAAATAATCACCAATAATAAAACACCAAAATATAGTTTTCCTATTTCTCAAGAAATTAAGACAGAAGGGCCAGTTGACACTTAAGCAGTCTTACACTGAGAAGCGTTATCTGAGAAACTCAGAAAAGCTGGTAGAAAGAGACTCTGCAAAGAGTATGGGACTCCCTTCAGCTTACCTATGTTCCATATTCATGTTTTAGGTGCCAACTCTCCTGTAATAACTTCCCCCATTAAATCTCCTACCAGTCGTTTGGGGTTTGGATTTCGCCCTAGGGATAAGGACTTGTTTGTAAGACACTCCAAAACCTCTGAAGGGCAAAGCGTCCTTATAACCTCCGTCAATACTTAAGGGCACAGCTCTCCTCTACTCATTAAATCCGATACAAGTGAGATACAAGAAAATGAGTTGCCATTGGGTGCGTTCTTTCTCTCATAAGAAAAAAAATTTATTTTATTTTTTATTTTATTATTATTATTATTATTATTTTGAGTTGGAGTCTCACTCTGTCGCCGCTCCCGGCCACCGCAGACTCGACCTGCTGGGCTCCGGTGATCCTTCCGCCTCAGCCTTCCAAGTAGCTGGAAC
>NW_007246327.1:547394-547940 GCF_000164805.1 Carlito syrichta | reverse complement strand
CAAGTTGCCCAGGCGGGTCTCGAACCCGCGGGCTCAGGCAATTCACTCACCTCGGCCTCCGAGACCGGCAAGAAAGAAAATTTTAAAAATATCTGCTAACATGATTATTCCACAAAGTTTACATGTCTCGAAACGCCACATTGTACCACATAAATATATACAATTCTTATTTGTTAATTTGAGAGTTTTTAAAATCTGCTAACAATGGCTGTGTTAAGGCACTTGGCTGCCTGCGCCCCCACCACTGTCTATTTCATAAGCAGATTCTAGGAATCCCTTCAGACAGGAAAGAAGTGTTGTCATCTCTTTTCCGAATTGTTACACCGATCTCTTCAGTGTCCCCTTCATGTTTCCTCTATCCCAATCCCACAGCACACAAAGCCTCAGTTGGCTACTAAGGAGGTTTTTCCTAATCCGCCCTAACCGAATTCTCCAAATTCCCCCCCCCAAAAGAGCCCCAGCACGTGGTCCAGTCTGTCACCAAATTGTTTTTCCTCTACCTCCGGCGCAAGGTTTCTGGTCTCCTTCTTGGGGGGAGCGGGGGGG
>NW_007246327.1:541826-546939 GCF_000164805.1 Carlito syrichta | reverse complement strand
GCGGGCTCCCGGCCCCTCCCCAGGGCTGCGCCGCCCCTGCCCGCGCCCGCCAGCCCGCCTGCCCGCCAGTTCTCGGGGCGCTCTCTGGGAGCTCGGGGACGCGCATCCCGGGACGCGCCCCGTCCGCGCCTTGCCCCTCCCGGCCCCGGAGTGGCCCGGTCCGCCGCGCCTCACCTCTTCTCCCCGGAGCCGGCTGCGTAGTGGTCGGGCTACGACCTGAGGAGACCGGGCGAGACCGCACTACACTCTCCCGCACCTGCCTCTCAGCGAGTGAGGAGCTGCCGCGCGCCTGACGTCACAGCCGCCCCGAGCGCCGCAAGCCGGGAGTCACCTGATTACCCTGGCAACGCGCGGGGCGGGGATGGGGCGGAGTCTCCGGCCGGCCCCGCCCCCAGCCGCTGGGCCTACAGGCGCCGCCGGGCGCGCTCTGTGGCAGTCTGCGCCGCCGCGACGCGAGCTTGGCCTCCGGTTCCCCCTAGCAAGCTTCTGAGTGCGGCGGACATCTGAGACTCCCGCAGGCACCTCTCCCCCCTGAGGCTCGGTTCCCCGAGATTCCAGTAGCTAACCCCTCGCTGCCAGTGTAGGCGCCTAGGATGCAGGACCGGGGTCCCTGCGGGAACCTACTCAGTGCGTAGCACGCGGAGTTGGCTGTGGGCTGCTGCCTCTTCGTGTCTTCTCGAGCTAGACCTGGCCAGCTTTGGGGGCTTACTCCGCAAGCTGTACCGAAGAGAACTGGGGCTGAGGCTGATAACTGGTTTCCTCTTTGGCAACTTTTCCCCATAAACCTTACCGCAAGTAGTGCAGCAGGTATTACAGAGTGTCATAAGACTTCCTTCACATCCGGAGGGGGAAGGGGAGGTTGGAGCCTAGACTGGGTCCTTCTGTCTTAAAGGTCTCCTTCTCCTATTCCAACAGGAAGAGAAATCACCGAAAAGTTCCCAGGGCAAGACCTGGAACAAACTTTCTAGTCCCATTTGCAAATTTTTTAAAAATTACAAGTTGATTTACTCAATCCCAGCAACTCTGGAGGCTGAGGTGGGAGAATCAGTTGAGCACAGGAGTTCAAGGCTGCTGTGAGCTATTACACCACTGTACTTCAGCCTGGGTGACAGAGCAAGACCTCCGACTCCAAAAAGAAAGAAAGAAATGGATTTTTCTTTCCAAATCTCTTCTCTTGCTTGCTATAATGGTATGCCTACACTTTGTGACCCTCCAGCCTCCCCAAATAGACCATCAGCTTCAAAATGAAAATTTAACACCCTACAGAGGACTTAGTTTGAAAGGTACTACTTACCTCATGCCTTCCCTTCTTGCTGAGTTTCATTTCGGTTTTACTCTCCTAATCCCATGCAGTTCCTATATGTTGTCTTAGACCAAGAAGTTTATAGTCAGCTTGTAGCGAGGACCTTTTGGTGTCAAGCAATAGGCAATGCCAGGCTGATTAAGACACAGTCCTTGAAGATGAGGATTTGTGAGTAGTATGTCTCATATCCAAGTTTCATTTGTAGTTTATTATTTCCT
The DNA here is from genome assembly GCF_000164805.1 of Carlito syrichta. Lineage (NCBI taxonomy): Eukaryota > Metazoa > Chordata > Mammalia > Primates > Tarsiidae > Carlito > Carlito syrichta. The sequence continues at coordinate 545,418 of NW_007246327.1, read as the reverse complement.
TAACCACTGTATTTAAAAGGCACCTTTTGGCCAGGTGTGGCTTACACCTGTAATCTCAGTGCTTTGGGAGGCAGAGGTGAGAGGATTGCCTGAGTCCAGGGGTTCAAGACCAGCCTGGCCAACTTGGCCAAAAAATTAGCCGGGCATGGCGGCACACACCTGTGGTTCCAGCTACTTGGAAGGCTGAGGCAGAAGGATCCCCTGAGTCTAGTAGGTCGAAGCTGCATTGGCCATAAGCATGCCACTGCACTCCAGCCTGAGCGACAGTGAGACTCCTACTCAAAAAAAAGTCACCGTTTAATTGTTATACATTTATTTTTTGAAAAAACTACCATACAAATGGGAAGGAAGACAGTTGTGAAAGGTAGAAAAGAATCATGACTCTAGACAGAAAGAGCTGCACTCATAGAAGAGAAGAGATTGAAAATGTGAGCTCAGGTGCCAAGCAATAGAGAAGAGTGGGAACAGGAAGATAGTAGGAACAGGACAGAGGCCACCAGGTGTTTGGCAGATCTGAGGCGGGAATGAGAGGATTGGGGTGAGTTGGGCCAGAATGAGGTTTGAGGGATTCAGTGGAGGGGGAAAGGGCTGAGCAAAGAGTAGGGAGGAGGGATTGAAAAGAAAGGAGAGGTCGGGCTCGGGGGCTCAGCCTGTAATCCCAGCACTTTGGGAGGCAGAGGCGAGTGGATTGCCTGAGCCCATGGGTTTGAGAACTTGGAGAGCCCTCGTCTCTACAATAAATCAAAAATTAGCCGGACGTAGTAGTGCGTGCCTGTAGTTCTGGCTACTTGGAAGGCTGAGGCGGAAGGATGGATAGAGCCCAGCAGGTCGAGGCTGCGGTGGCCGGGAGCGTGCCACTGTACTCCAGTCTGGGCGACAGAGTGAGACTCAAAAAAAAAGAAAGGAAGGAGAAGTGGGCAGTGATTTGGTAAAGAGAGATCCAGGGAGAGATGCTCAGGGGATTCGGAGAAAGGAGACTGAGAGGCTACAAAAGAGAGGACTGAAGGAAAGGAAGAAGCAGGTGGAGAGAAACAGATACAGCTGATATCTGAAAACTAGGTAGTAGGTGACATCCTTCAGAGGTTGGCAAAGAAGAGCAGCATTGTCTGTTAGCCTCTGAGGCGCATAGGTCATCCATGAATACCCCAAAACTATCTTTGGATCATCTGGGACAGGCAAGAACCACCCTTTGCAGAACACTGATACAGAGGGAAGGGCAGAAATGGGCACATCCATAACAGCACACTGACAGCACTCACCAAGACAATAAGACTTTTTGGCTGGAAGGATTTGCAGCCCTTGGGACCCACCCGTGTGTCTCTGATTTAGGCAGGGCAAGGTGAGGATGGGGTGGTAGGCAGAGTTACTGCCTTGGAAGGGCAGGAAGCTTCTTATGGCAGCTGGTACATATGGGAGCTGTGCTGGGGAAGAAACAATGTTAAGACGTTTTCAGTAAGGTCCCTGGCCACTCCCTTTTTACTGAGCTGGTAAAGTAAGGGTGTAACCAACAAGAAAAACAGAAAATTCCTCACCCCCACCTCCATGATGGGGAATGAGTGTTCTCATGTGGGAAAAAAACTCAAGGAGTGTTGTTGGTGGCATCCAAGAGCAGAGATGTGACCAGGAATGCATCCCACATGTCTGTTTTCTAGGATTTTGGCCTCAAGTCCCAGGACTAAGCAGGGGACTAGATGTAGAAGTTGCTGGAATTTCATCAGGTTTCTTCACAATAGCAGTGGGTTTCCATTCCTGGAAATAAAGATAAATGTCTGGATATAAGGCCCTGGCAAAGCATATTTTCTGTAAAAGTTCATTAGCCCCAGAAGTATTCACTCAGGAGAACCATCCAAAGATTGTGGAGGCAGCATGGTGCAGTGGCTGAAAGCCTGTGCTCTGAAATTTATCTATTTTGTGAATGTGAGCAAGTTTCTCACCTTCTCTGAGCCTCAGTCTTTTCTGTAAAATGGGGATAATAATACCTACCTCGCAAAACTATCATAAACTTTTGGTGAATTCCAGGGCAAAAAAAGAATTCAGGTTCATAATATTTTTAAAAGGTTCATTTTTAAAAACCATCATATTTTCATTGGGCCCCATTTGTTCACTCAAGGATGAACTGGATAAAAGAATGTTTCTTGCACTCAACATTGATGGATACAAGAGGAGCATGCACTCTGGGTTAGTCCTCCAGGCATCTGACTCCTGATGGGAAGATGAGCCAGTGTAAGACCTTGCCAGACTGCTGTGAAGTTGAACGCTAGACTATGTTTTATGCCTTTCTGTACCCTCAGCATTCATAGAAAGGTGGCCCATGCCAGCTGCATTGGCTGAGGTGGGATGCAGAAAAGGAAGAGTCTGGAGCAGAGCCTTGAAAGTTGAGCAGGATTTGGAGAAGGTGTCAGGTGAAGAGAGCATTCTGGGTCAGGGGGATGACCTGAACACCTGGGGTAGGAGCTCAGTAAATATTTGCTGGATGAATGAGTGAATGAACAAGCAAAGATAATGATATTATTAGCATAGTGTAGGATCAGTCTGATGGGTGCTTTTTTGAATGATTGGTTAAATGTGTAAGCAAAGACAATGAAATGAGACAATGTTGGGCATAGCCATAAAACCCGCCTAACTGGACTGTGGAAATTGAAGGGTTGTGGGAAATATGGCAGAGACAGAACAGACTGTGGAAGAACTTTTGAAACAGCAGAATCTTCTGGTCAGAATGTGGCTGGATCCAAAGTGACAGGATTGCGTTCAGACTTCATCACCACTTAGTGGCCATGTGACTGTGAGTGAGTTACTTAACCTCTCTGTGTTTCCTCATCTTAAAAAAAAAAAAGGAATAAGATTGATACCTGCTTTTTGAGGATGAACTGAGAAATTTATGAAACCTAAGCGTAGTGCCTGACATATCCAAGTGCTCCATACTGTTAGCTTTTATTCTTAGTATTTGTTTTATTAAGGGCTGAGCACAAGAAGATCGGTTCAACATGAAATCTAGGGAACCCCTGCAGTTCCTTGAAGTGGGAATGGGAATGGAACACAGTGCTTTGTGAAGAGTCCTCAGGCAGCAGCTTCAGACTGGGGCAGAAGGGAAAGCAGGACCATGGCAAAGGTGCAGCCCCAGAGGGTGAGGAAGGGCTAGCCAGGTTCTAGAAGCAACCTCTCCTGAAAATGAGGAATCCTGTCCACCTGCTGGTTCATGTGTGGACTTTGGGCCTGGAATGCACAGGCTCTCAGGAACCCTAGTGCATGAGTGTCTACCGCACAAATTGCACAATGTCTTTTTGAAGCTCACAGGCTCTATGGAGATTGCTAGCAGAACTTCCTTTGGTCAAGTACAGAGAGTTGTAAAACCCTGGGGAAGTCCACCAAGACCTGGCCTTGAGCTTATTTCAATTTCTTCTCTCTCTACAATCTTGGATACAGACAAAGGAACAAATGTGAAAGAAAGCCAGTGAATGTGGCCAGCATAAGCACACAACCCAGGAAAGAATACTCAGTCTTCTTTCTTTTCTTTTCTTTTTTTTTGAGTTGGAGTCTCACTCTGTTGCCCAGACTGGAGTGCAGTGGCTGCTCCTGGCCACCACAACCTCGA
>NW_007246327.1:527008-541162 GCF_000164805.1 Carlito syrichta | reverse complement strand
AAAAAAAAAAAAAAAAAAAGAAAGAGGGAGAATCCTGACCTTGTACTGCACAACTTTAAAATTAAATTAAATTAAAAAAAGAGGGAGAGGTAATATATTAATTTATGAAATAAAAAAATCCAAGGGTGGGCTGGGTGTGGTGGCTTATACCTGTAATACCAGCACTTTGGAAGGCCAAGTTGAGAGGATCACTTGTACCCAGGAATTCCAGACCAACCTAGGCAACACAGTGAGAGCTCGTCTCTACAAAAAAATTTTAAAATTAGTTAGGTGTGGTGGCCTGCATCTGTAGTCCCAGATACTCAGGAGGCTGAGGCAGAAGGATCATCTGAGATCTGAGCCCAGGAGATCAAGGCTACGGTGAGCCATGATTGTGATTGTGCCACTGCACTCCGGCCTGATAAAAAAATAAAATAAAATAAATATATATATATATAAATAAATATATCTCCAAAGGTGTATCTGAGCTTCAGGTATAGCTGGATCTGTAGGCAATTAAACATTGTCAACAGGACTCACCCCTTTTGCTCTCTCAGTTCTCTTTTCTTTTCTTCTTCTTCTTCTTGTTTTTTTCTTTTATTTTTTTTTTTTTTTGAGTAAAGTTCTCACTCTGTCGTCCAGGCTGGAGTGCAGTGGCATGATCACGACAATCACAGCTCATGGCTCACAGCAGCCTCTACTTCCTGGGCTCAGAGAATCCTTCTAGCCTGGCTAATCTTTTTATTTTTCATAGAGACAAGGTTTTGCTATGTTGCCCAGGCTGGTCTTGAACTCTTTGGCTCAAGCAATCCACTAGCCTCAGCCTCCCAAGGTGCTGGGATTACAGGCGTGAGCCACCACACCCAGCCCTCAATTATCTTTTCCTTGCAGGACTTCATCCTCAGGTAGTGCCTCTGAGAGCGTAAAAATTACATTCTCACAGTGAAAAGACCCAGCAGGCAAAAGACTTTCTCTTTCCCAATAGTACTAAGAAAAGCTCTGGAATGGAGTCTTGGTGTTTGGAAGGCATGGGTAACTTGCTTTTCTCTGAACGTATGGCTGAGGCCAGGGAATGTGACGCACTGGCTGGTTCCATGTTCTCTTCTGGAGCTAGAGGCAAAATCAGCCTCCCCTAAATCCCAGTCGAAGGGGTAGAAGGAATGACTTCCCAAGGAAAACCGAAGTTGTTACCAGAAGTAAGAGGAATGTATGCTGAGCAAACAAACACACTGACCTCTACAGGCCACAATACTGAAACCACAAGCCTACTGAAAGCTCCTGTAGGATCCTGTAATTATAATATCCCAATAGGCTTGAATTCACATGGAAGTCAACTCACCTTCTCTTGTATTTCTGGGAAAGTTGATCCAATGGGGAGCAAACTCTGGCACTCATAGATTGAGCCACGTCAAGATCATGGCATAGAACCCGCCATTGATTTTACTTAGGTGCACTCTCCTTTCTAGAAGTGTTATTTCTAAGGAAAAGACTTCGGGGAGCACTTAATGTTTTAAATGTGTTTGTATGGCACCTTAAGTTCTCAAGAGGCATCACATAAATGCTCATTTTTTTTGTTTTTGTTTTTGTTTTTTTGAGTTGGAGTCTCACTCTGTCGCCCAGACTGGAGTGCAGTGGCACACTCCCAGCCACCGCAGCCTCAATCTGCTGGGCTCCGGCGATCCTTCCGCCTCAGCCTTCCAAGTAGCTGGAACTACAGGCGTGCACTACCACGCTCAGCTAAGTTTTTGATTTGTTGTAGAGATGAGGGCTCGCCAAGTTGCCCAGGCGGGTCTCGAACCTGCAGGCTCAGGCAATCCACTCACCTCAGCCTCCCAAAGCACAGGATTACAGGCTGAGCCACTGAGCCCAGCTTATATACCATCTTCAAGCCTCCTCTGTGTCACTGACAAGAAATAGTACTGTGTAACAATAAACCCACATGGCAAATCCCCAACCGATGCTTCCTCAATGCTAAGCTTTCTACCAGTGCTCTGCATACATAACTCATTATTCTCTTCTTCCTAATAATGAAAACAGCCTCTAGAGAAGCGTAGACACCTGTACAAGTAGCCACAGGAAGTAAGTGGTAGAATCAAGACTAGAACCCATATGTCCACATCTGCCTTTTAGCTTATACTTTATCATCAGGTGTGGATGGGGGTAGGGAGTGGTAGGGACTATGGTAAACCAGGGAACACGCTCTGTGCAAAAGGGGCAACTATTACTCAGCCCAGCCACTTGTCACAGGGAAATGTGGCTCATTGTGGCCAGGTTTTCTGATTTCTTCAAGAGAAGACAGTGAGTAGGATTTTGACATGAAAACCTATTTTCTAAATACTATGAAAGTCAAGTCAAATCTGTTTGGCATAATTCAGGCCACAGATATGCCCCTCTATTAGAGGTCACACTGTGTCCAGGAGGGTTTCTAGGGCAGTAGGATTCCAGATAACAAACTTAAAGCTTAATATGGGTAGACAAATACATCTATGGTACTGACACAAGTTGTTTCTCAGGTTCATTTTCAAAGAGTAAGGTAGGAAAAAAAATGGGTAGCTCTTAGTTATCAAAAAAGCCAAGTCCTTAATGAAAGGTAACAGGGAGGTGGCAGCTGGAGCACTCCAGTCCCTCAATCATGGAGGTGGTTGGCATGGAACCATCTTAAGCTGGGCTGACAGGCCATGTTTCTCTGGAAGGGAAAATTTAACTTCAGGGCGGACTTTGTGTTATATCTGAGGCCCTAATGATGATCATTATGCTGTCAGCACACAAGACAGGGTTCAAAATAATCCTCCTAAAAGTCACATTGTACTCGCTTTCTGGTCCTTCTTTGCCTCCTCTGTCCTGTGGCCTCCCACACTCAGCAAGTTTTTCCTTTTCCCCAGCCATTTGCCAGGGAATGGCAGCCACAGGACAACATATGGAGGGCTCATCACCAGGGTGGTCTATGACTGGATGGAGCTTGTCCTCTGGTGCTGGCACCACCTCTTCCTGTCCTGGCCTTTGTGTGTGTGTGTGGGGGGGGAGGAGCTCAGAAAAGCCTCCATGTTTGGAAAACACTTGCACCTTCAACAGATGGAAACTCTGCAAGACAAATAGTCTTATTTAAAAAGGGTAAAGGAATTCCCATCTTCTTGATCTCAACAAGATCAGAAAACCTCTGTTTACTACAAGAATTGTTTCAGAAAGGGTAGTGAAATCTGGCACATGAAAAATCCCGTTTCTATCTGTTCTCAAGATAGTAACTTTGCAGCCATATGCCATGTGTATTTCATCATAGCAAAACAGTACTGTGGTGCCCTAGGGACAGATTTACTGCTGCTGCTGCTGCTGCTGCCACCACCGCCGCCGCCACCACCTCCACCACCTCCTTCTGTTGCTTGGATGAAGCTGAGGCATGTGGCACTGTTGTGAGATTCTTAGAAGATTCAGGCCAGTACTCCTGGCTGGGACCCTACAACTCAGTTTCTACCAGGAGGTTCTAAACCCCAGCTCCTCTAGGTCTTGGTGATTGTCTCTTTGGAAGCACTTAGATACCTTCTGAAAGGGATGGGGCAAAGAACTTATTCTTACCCCCCACACCCTGTCCCGCCTTTCCTCATGCTTGGAAGGTTATTTAAGATGAATAGATGAAATGACTTCTCCCACTGAAGGGGAGACACGGCAATGCTATGATTAGGAGTGTTCAGAGACCTGTGTTTCAGCCCTGGCTCTCCTACATCCTCACCTTGGAACCCGGCACAATTTATTAAACCTTTTTGAGCCATATTCCTCATCTAGAAAATGGGAATAATATTAGGACAAACCACCGAGTGCTGTTGAGGGATAGTTAGGTAGGAGCTGTTCCCTTTGCGTGGAACTTGTTCATCGCCCCCACTGAGGACCTTCCTGCCTCCCCATCCACACCCCAGTAGAGGGTACGAGTTAGAAAGCAGAACTGTGTTCCAGTCTTGGCCCTAACCACTTATTTCTGTGACTCTTTGGACAGGTGATCAGGAGTCACTACTGTGCATGCCACCAGACCATTGGATCACAGTTCTTCAGCGGCAGCAGTAGATGCCCCATCCAGAGTCTGTTTTAGATGCCACCTTTGCCTGGGTCCCTGATCTGCTTCAGGCACAGTCCAGAAGTGTTCTCATCTTGCCTCCCCACCAGGCCCTGGAAAGGCCAACTGACAGCCAGTCCGTGGCATCAGAGGGGAGGGTGTCACTTTTTGTGTATGCAGATTCCTGGGCCTCATCCTAGACCCCCTGCTTCTGAATCCTGGGGCAGGGCCTGGAACTCTTCAGGTGCAACGAGCCCTCCTGGAGAGCAGAGGCACATTAGAGTGAGCATGTGGACCTCTGGCACCCAGGCTCTGGAGAGCTTTTCCTCAACCTGGCTGGCCCCAGTCACCTCTTAGCCAAGCTTGGCCCCATTCTCTGCCCGCTTACCCACCCTGCTCAGTCCTTCCCTCATTATCTCACCCCAGAAACAGTGACCTTGCTCTCTGCCTGCCAATCTGGAGGTCTTGATCCGAAGTGCAAGCCTGGTCCTGAAACTTCCTGGCTTAAAACTCTTCAGGAGTTTCCCTGTCCCCTGCAGGATCAAGTCTGATAAGGCATTCAAAGCCTCCTTCTTGGGCCTCAAATCTGCTACTTGACCTCCTACAGGGAGACCTCCAACTAGACTTATATTATGCCCAGGTCTCTGAATGTTTCATGAGGCCATGTGCCTCTGGTCTTCTACGGTCATGGTGCCCTGCACTGGACTGATTTCCCCTCTGCTGCTCTTCCTTCCAATCTCAACTGAAATGTCACTTCCTCTGGGAAGCCTTCCCAGATGTCCCCAGTTAGCACTGACTCCTTCTCCTCTATCTCTGTTCCCTTCCCAAATATGTTACCCATGACCTCAAACTGCCTTTATTTTCTTTTGTGTTTCTGCCCCACTAGACCCTGAGGGAATTGCACTTTATTCATATCAAATTCTAAAACTTTATCAGGACTGATAAGACTGATAAATTACCTCTCCACCCTGTCTCCTTCCACTCCCTGCCCTACCCACTTCGTCCAGTCACAGTGGCCTTTGGGCCATTCCCAGCTCCTTCCTGATTCTGGGCCTTTGTTCCAGTAGCACCCTTTGCCTGGAATGCCCTCCCTTCCGTCTTTCCATGGCTGGCTCCCACTTGACATTCAGATCTTTGCTCAAATGTCACCTCTTCAAGGCAAGCCAATCAAAAGTAGTTTCGCCTGGTCTAGAACTTCATTTAAATGTAATCATACACTGTATACTCTTCTGTCTGGCTTCCTTTACTCAGCATAATGTTTCTGAGGTTTGTTCACATTGAAACGTTTTTCAGTGTTTCGTTCCTTTTTATTGCCGAGTAGTCAGTCATTGTATGAATATACCATAATTTATCTTTTCACCTGTTATGGACACTTAGGCTATTTCCATCTTTTGGCTATTATGAATAAAAGTGCTCTGACATTTTCATATACAAACGGTCATACATTTTTATTTCTTTTGGTAAATACTAGTTTTAGTCCATTTTGTGTTGCTATAGCAGAATCCCTGAGATTGAGTAATATATAAGAAAAGACATTTCTTTGACTCAGCTCTGCAGGCTGTGAAGTTCAGGAGGCATGGCACTGGCCTCTGCTTGGCTTCTGGTGAGGGCTTTTGTGCTAGGTCCAAAAAAAGCAGATACTTGTAAAGAGGAACCAGACAGGAAGAGGAAGCTCACTTTAGGACTCCCTCATTTGGAAACTAATCTATTTCTTGAGAACTGATCTGGTCTCTCGAGAGCAAGAACTCACTCACTACCAGGACAATAGTGCCAAGCCATTCATGAGCAACCCCCATGACCCAAATACCTCTCACTATGCCTTGCCTCCCTAGGGCATCAAACTGGCAAGTAAACTTCGACATGGATTTTGGTGGGACAAACCTCATCCAAACCACAGTAATACCTATAGTGGAGATTGCTGGGTATACCATAAGTATATGTTTAATTTTGTAAGAAACCACTACCTTTTTTCCAAGTGCTTGTTCCAATTCACACTCTGCCAGCAATGTATAAGAGTTCCACATCCTTGCCAACACTTGTTAGTTCCAGTCTGTTTTGTTTTTTTGTTTTTGAGTTGGAGTCTCATTCTGTTGCCCAGGCTGGAGGACGGTGGCACAATCAGTCTCAATTGATTGAGATCAGCCAGTCTCAATCTCCTGGACTCAGGTGATCCTTCTGCCTTAGCCTTCCATGTAGCTGGGACTACAGGGTTACACCACTGCACCTGGTTGAATTTTTAATTTTTTTCTAGAGAAGATCTCGCTATGTTGGTTAGGCTGGTCTCGAACTTCTGAGTTCAAGCAATCCTTCCATCTTGTCCTCCCAAAGTGCTGGGATTACAGGCGTGAGCCACACACTGGCCATCTTTTAAAGTTTAGCCATTCTAATGGATGTGTGATGTTATCTCACTGAGGTTTTAATTTACATTTCCTTAATAGCTAGTGATGTTGAGGAACTTTTCACATGCTTACTGGATATTTGTTCATCTTCTTTTTGAAGTATTGTTAAAATCTTTTGCTCAAGGCCAGGCTCGCCTGTAATCCTGCGCCTTTGGGAGGTCGAGGTGAGTGGATTGCCTGAGCCCGCGGGTTCGAGACCTGCCTGGGCAAGCGAGACCTCATCTCTACAATAAATAAAAAAAAAATTAGCCGGGCATGGTACTGCGCGCCTGTAGTTCCAGCGACTTGGAAGGCTGAGGCTGAAGGATCGCTGGAGCCCAGCAGGTCAAGGCTGCGGTGGCCGGGAGCAGCCACTGCACTCCAGTCTGGGCGACAGTGAGACTCCAACTCAAAAAAAAAAAAAAAAATCTTTTGCCCATATTTTAATTTGTTGTTTGTCTTATTATTGAGTTTTTGTGGTTTCTTTTGAGTTGGAGTCTCACTTTGCCACCCAGACTGGAATGCAATGGCATGCTCATGGCCACCGTAGCCTTGACTTCCTGGCCTCAGATGATCTTTCCATCTCAGCCTTCCAAGTATCTGGAACCACAAGGATATGCCATCACACCTGGTGAATTTTTTTGAGTTTATTGTAGAGACGAGGTCTCACCATGTTGCTCAGGCTAGTCTCGAACTCCTGAGCTCAGGCAATCCTCTCACCTCTACCTCCCAAAGTGTTGGGATTATAGGAATGAGCCACTGCGCCCAGCTATTATTGAGTTTTTTTTTTTTTTTTTTTGAGTCAGAGTCTCACTCTGTCACCCAGATTGGAGTGCAGTGCCCGCTCCCGGCCACTGCAGCCTCAACCTGCTGGGCTCCAGCGATCCTTCCACCTCAGCCTTCCAAGTAGCTGGAACTACAGGCGCGCGTTACCACACCCAGCTAATTTTTTTGATTTATTGTAGAGATGAGGTCTCGCCAAGTCGCCCAGGCGGGTCTCGAACTCGCGGGCTCAGGCAATTCACTCACCTCGGCCTCCCAAAGTGCAGGATTACAGGCTGAGCCACCGAGCCCGACCAGAAGTTTTGATTTTTTGTTTTTGTTTCTGAGTTGGGGGTCTCACTCTGTCACCCAGTCTGGAGTGGAGTAGCATGATCATGGCTCACCACAGCCTCAAACTCTTGGACTCAAATGATCCTCCTGTCTCAGCCTTCCGAGTTGCTGGGACTATAGGCAACTAGATTTCTTTAAAAACAAAAGTGGTTATTTGATCTGTATCAAGTATGGTGTGAAGTGGTGCTCAAGATGCGTTCCATATCCATCTTCAGTTGTTCCAGCACCATTTGTTGAAAACTGTGTCCCTTCCCCTGTAGTTCTTTAAATTTTGTTTCTTTTTATTTAGTTAGTATTTGTCTCTTCTACTAGTCTATAAAGTCCATATATTTGTTCAAATTTAGCCTAGGCTCTTTTCTATCCTTGCTGCCTCCTTGCAGGTAGAGAAAGCAGAGAAAGAACTGGCTTATGAGTCAATTCAAGACGTGATCCCAGGGAACACGGACTGGGGAGAGTGAAACAGGAAGGTGGGAAAGCCAGTAGGATGGTGTGGTATAGAGCTGGTCACCACTGTGGGCACCTGGGGTTCAGTCTGGCCAGGATGTGCTGAGGAGCAGCGTAGAGTGTGCCTCAGGATTGGTATAGTCTGGAAAGGGAGTGTCAGGGAAGGAGTATCTATCCTCCAGCTCCATCCATCATGAATTGGGTTGCTCCCGAGGGGTCAACTTCCTCAGACATCCAGGTTGCAGCACTTGAATCCAGAGAGAAACCTGGGTGTGGAGCAGCTGAGCCCAGGCTGCCCCATCTGCTCCCAGCTGGTTGCCACAGTGATGGCCGAGTACAAGGTGGGCCACAAGGATGAGAGGAGGGTCACAAGAGGTTTCTTCGAATACACATTCACTCAACAAACATTTAATACTGCCTCCCGTGTGCTGATCACTGTGTTAAGCATTGGAGATAGTAATAAGAAAGCCAAGCCCTGTCCTCATGGGGAGACAGACAGGAATAAGTCAACAGTTGGTCTAATATCTTATCAAGCAGAGATAAGTGCTATGAAAAGTATAAACCAGGATGAGGGAACTCAGAGTGAGCACAGGGATGGGGGCTCATTTTGACCATCAGGAAAGACCTCCGAGGAGCTGACATTAGGCAGAGAGCGAACAAAGTGAGGAAATGAGCCATGTGGACACCCAGGGCAAGTACATTTCAGACAGAGGGAGCCACGAGCAAAAGGTCTTGAGGGAGGAACAAGCTTAGGGTGTTAGAGAAACAAGGAGGTTGTTGTGGTTGGAGTGGAGTGAGGGGCAGAGGCATCAGAGGCCAGGAGAAAGGGTCTGAGAGGTCTCAGAAATGAGTTTTAATTTTATTCTGAATGTGATGGGTAGCCACTGGAAGGTTTTTTTGGTTTTGTTTTTATTTTGAGTTGGAGTCTTACTCTGTCACCCAGACTGGAATGCAGTGGCCGCTCCCGGCCACTGCACCTTCAACCTGCTGGGTTCCAGCGATCCTTCCACCTCAACCTTCCAAGTAGCTGGAACTACAGGCATGCGCTACCATGCCCGGCCAATTTTTGATTTATTGTAGAGATGAGGTCTCACCAAGTTGCCCAGGCGGGTCTCAAACCCATGGGCTCAGGCAATCCACTCACCTCAGCCTCCCAAGGCGCGGGATTACAGGCTGAGCCACTGAGCCTGGCTTGGAAGGTTTTAAGAAGGCCTGTGACTCGGTCTTATTTATGTTTTAAAAGTCATGGGGAGGTACCATTACACACCTGTGGGTGTGGCTACTTTAACAAACAAAAAAAGTGCAATATCAAGAGCTGCCGGGCATGCAGAGAAACTGCAGCTCTCAACTGCTGCTGATGAGAATGCAAAATTGTACAGATAGTTGACAAGAGTTGGGCCAATTCTCAAAAAGATAAATATACACTTACAATGCAACCCAGTAATTCGACTTGTAGGTATTTATCCAAAGTGAAATGAAACTTGTTATATATAAAAACCTGTACACAAATGTTTCAGTAACTTTATTTTACAACTATCAGAAATTGGAAACAATTCAAATATCCTTCAACTAGTAAATGGCTAAACTGTGGTAAATCCATAAAAAGGAATAAACAGTACATAACAACTTCAAGAGCCCTCAAAGCCATTATGCTTAGTGGAAAAATTCAGTATCAAAAGGTTACATTTTATATGATTTCATGTATATAACCGTCTCAAGATGACAGAACTACAGAGATGGAGAACAGATTTGTAGTTCCCAAGGGACAGGGAGGGGGACATGGAGGCATGAAGTAGGAGTGGATGTGAACACAAGAGGTGGCACGAGAGAGTCTTTTGTGGTGATGTAACAGCTATCTTGATTGTGATGGTAGTTGCATGAATCTACACATGGGATAAAATATAGATACACACAGCCACACACAAAATAAATGCAGGTGAAAACTAAGTAACGTCTGCAGTCTAGTTAGTAGTAATGTACCAATGTCAATTTTTGGGTGTTGATCCTGTACTACAGCTTCATATAAGATGTCACCACTGGGGGACACTGGGAGAAGGATACAGAAGACGCTATTATTTTTGCAACTTCCTGTGAGTCTATAATTATTGCAAAAATCAGAAGTTTAGAAATAAAACTGTAGCAGGTGGATAAAAACGATAAGGCTTTTTTTTTTAATTGGGGAAATTTGCAAATGGATGGGTATTAGATGACATTTGGGAATTACTGCTGACTTTCTTAGGTGTGATAATGCATGCTATCCCATGCCCATACATTCTTAGGTGGCACATGCTAAGGTTTTAGAGTGTCACAGTGTCTATAACTTACAAGTGGTTCCGCAAATACTACATGCCTATGTCCAGGTATCACTTAAAAATATGGCAAAATGCAAGCAATACAGAGAAAGTTCTGGGCGATTTGTAGGGACCAGTAACAGCTCCGGGAAGCGACACTTGAATGCTTCAGCAGAGGCCCAGGGGAAGTTGTCTACCTTTCTCCTGAGGCTTAGAAATCAAAATCAGGCCATTGCCTTGCTAAGCTATGGTCTGGTCACATGCTCTTTAAGCTATGGCCAGGCCATGTTTTCCTAAGCTTTGACCCCTCTCCTCTAACTTGGGGAGGTGAATCTCTTCTCTCTTTCTTTTTATCTTTCTCTCCCTCTGTAATTTACTTTTAAATAATTTACTTTTCTAATTAAAGAAAAATCAAAACCAATCTTCCCCATGCTACAAAGACTAGCTCGTTAAAAAAATCAAAAGAAGCTGGGCTCGGTGGCTCAGCCTGTAATCCCGTGCATTGGGAGGCTGAGGTGAGTGGATTGCCTGAGTCCGCGGGTTCGAGACCTGCCTGGGCAACTTGGCGAGACCTCATCTCCACAATAAATCAAAAAATTAGCCGGGCGTGGTAGCGCTCGCCTGTAGTTCCAGCTACTTGGAAGGCTGAGGTGGAAGAATCGCCAGAGCCCAGCAGGTCAAGGCTGCGGTGGCTGGGAGCGGCCACTGCACTCCAGTCTGGGCGACAGAGTGAGACTCCAACTCAAAAAAAAAAAAAAAAAATCAAAACAAAGGGTTTGGTGATTTTCTTTGCAAATTTAAAATGCCAAATAAACATGACACTGTTTTACAGCATAACAATAACTACCACTTATTAGGGGCTTTCTCAGGGTTAGGTCCCTTTATAGGCACCATGCTATACTCACAGCACCTGAATGCCATGGCTATTTTTAGCAATCCCATTGTCCAGGTGAGGAAGCTGAGGCTCAGAGAGGTCAGGTGACTTGCCCTTGGCCACATCCTAGGGTGCGTTGACGCAGACCCCCCTCCCCACACCAACCTGCTCCACCATGCTGCCTCCCTTTCAGCGCTAGCCCCACGCCTACCCGACAGCTTCTGCGTAGAGTCACTGTGGGCCCAGTCGCTCTATTCAGGCCAGGGACATTTCTTCCTCAGGCTGAGAATGGGAATATTGTCTCTGCAATGGGGTGAGTGGTTGCATCTAGGTCAGATATGGGAGGGGAGCGGGTGAGGGAAGGGGAGAACACGCAGAAAACACCAGATGCTCTTTCTAGCTGATAAAAAACACAGGCATTAGGGAACAGAGATTTTTTATCATAGTCTGTTTCACTAAGCAGGAGAAGGGAGCAGGGGAAGAACAGGACGTGGAGGTGAGAAGGGGCGTTTATTTAGACCTCAGAGTTAGGTCTGGGGCCCAGTGATAATGACTTTATCTTTATTGATGGCGATGATAACAGTAATAGCAGACACTGTGCCAAGTGAGGTGCTGAGCCCTCCACACGAATCGTCTCAGGCCACCTCTCAGTCACTCTACAGTTTCAATATCATTCTTGTACTTTATCTTCAGAGTAGAAAACTGAGGCCCAGACGGTACAACAAATTACAGATTTTCTTTCTCTCTTTTCTTCCTTCCTTTCTTTCTTTCTCTCCCCCCCGCCCCTTCTTTCTTTCCAGTTGGAGTCTCACTCCGTTGCCCAGGCTGGAGTGCCGTGGCACACTCACGGCCACCCCAGCATCAACCTGCTGGGCTCAGGTGATCCTTCCACCTCAGCCTGCCAAGTAGCTGAAACCATAGGCACACACTACCACGCTCAGCTAATTTTGTGATTTATTGTAGAGGCGAAGTCTCACCAAGTTGCTCAGGCTGGCCTTGAATCCATGGGCTCAGGCAATCCTTTAGCCTCTGCCTCCCAAAGTTCTGGGATCACAGGCGGGAGCCAACGCACCTGGCTAAATTATAGATTTTCATGTGTACAGACTGGGTATAAGTACACTGAATGAGGTCAGTATATACACTGACACATTAAACTAACAACAGGAAAAACGAGGGCGAGTGAGTGTGCAATACTTGTTACAATAGTAATGTGTAACCGTGTGTGTGTGTGTGTGTGTGTGTGTGTGTGTCTTAAGGTGTGGCTGGGAGTGGTGGCTCAAGCCTATAATCCCAGCGCTATAGGGGGCCAAGGAAGGAGGGTAGATTGAGACCAGGAGGAGCTTGAGACCAGCCTGGGCAACATAGCAAGACCCCATCTCTACGTAAATAAAAAAATTTAGCTAGTTGTGGTGGTGTCCCTGTAGTCCCAGCTACTTAGGCGGATCGCTTGAGCCCAGGATCTGCAGTCAAGATTGCAGAACTGCCTTCTACTTGGGCAACAGAGTGAGACCCCATCTCTAAAAAAAAGGCAAAGGAAAAAAAAAGGTGGGTGGTGCCAACGACTATGTCCAAGCATCCCACAATGAATTTGGAGCCGTATCGCACAGATGGCAGTTCCCAGGCCTTAACCATCAGGCAGCACAGCCTCTCAAAGGAAGTCCTGGTGCTCAATTGATGGCTCAGAGGAGGAGGAAACACTTCTGAGAGGCGTCGGCCGCTTGCCCCGCCCCTCCCCTAGGTTTCCTGGGGGACTGGCCCGCCAGTCGCCTCGGCCTTTGGGGAGCCCATTGCCGGTGTCCAGCCCCGGGGCCCGCCCACTGCCGCGGAGCGGACTCCCGGCCAATTAGACCCGGGAGATGCCACTCCGGAGATGAGAGTGGCAGGAAATCAAGGTCAAGGCCCCGGACACAATGGGGCCATTGTCGTTCTCCAGTCAGTTGACTGTCAAGCAGCAGTTCCCCATCCACCCTCGCTCCCTCTCCCACCCCCGCCCTCTGCCAGGAAGTCACCCAAACCTATCGCCTCCTCATTAGCGGCCGCCTGAAGGAAGCCGCTTTGGATCCCAGACCTTGCATCGCCCGCTACTTCCACCAGGTGGCGAGAGCGCACCGCATTTCGAAGGGCGGGGAGGCGGCACGGTGCCGGCTGCTCAATCGCGGATCAGGGCGTGGGGGAACCCGGCCCTTCCTGTTTCATCCAAGAGAAACAAAAAAGCGGGTCGGATTACGCTTTCCCTCACCCTTTACTATGAGGTCACCGGGATCTAGAATCTCAGGGGTTCTTCCCTCAGCAAACGGCAAAATGGCCGTGGACTGCAGCACTTTTCCTTGATGGAGGAGGAAATCAAGGGGAAGCGCTTTACTCCTGGATTCCTCAACTGGCTGATTGATCCGTTGTGTTCGTATATCACTTCGTCTCATAAAGGCCTTCCCTGACCCCCTCTCCCCAAACTGTCTTCCCCATTGCTCTCCCTCAGAGCTGGCTGTAGTTTTCCTCCTTTGCGTGCTTCACAATTTGTAGTTGTACACGTTTATTTTCCACGAGAGCAGGGACTGCGTCTGTTTTTGTTCCCCAATGTGTCCTTTGTGCCTAGTACAGTATTTGGCACATAGTAGGTGTGCAGTAAATATCTGTCAACATAATAAATAAACGCGTGCCTTATTGTGCAACGTAGGTGGAGGTGGGCCTCCGGCTCCTGAGAGTTCCGCCTGTGTGAACTCAGGTGGTGCGTGGGCCCATTTAGCAGGCCGCACCTGGCCCAGGCTATCTTATTAGAGAGGCATGCTCTGTAGGTCGAAAAGCTTTGGGGTTAAGACATCCAGTCTGGGCTCTGGACCCCTGGCTTCGCCCTCTACCACCCCCTTGGCACACATTGATCTTTTTTTCTTTCTTTTTTTTGGGGGGTTGGAGTCTCGCTCTGTCGCCCAGACTGGGGTGCAGTGGCCACTCCCGGCCACCACAGCCTCGACCTGCTGGGTTCAGGTGATCCTTCCACCTTAGCCTTTCAAGTAGCTGGAACTATACAGGTGTGCG
>NW_007246327.1:518118-526958 GCF_000164805.1 Carlito syrichta | reverse complement strand
TTTTATTGTAGAGATGAGGTCTCGCCAAGTTGCCCGGGTGGGTCTTGAACCCGCGGGCTCAGGCAATCCACTCACCTCGGCCTCCCAAAGCGCAGGATTACAGGCTGAACCACAGAGCCCGGCTTTATACATTCTTTACATTTATTTTGTAGAGGCAGGGTCTCACTCTGTTCCCAGGTGGTATCGAGCTCCTGAGCTTAAGGGATCTTCCCGTCTTGGCCTCCCAAAGTGCTCCCAAAGAATTCAAGGAGCAAGCCACCACATCCAGCCCTCGTACATTCTTTTATTAGCTCCTTTATCGCAAGATTCTGCCATTTTGGAGATGAGGAGCCTGACACCCCGAGAGGCTAAGTAACTTGCTTAGGGTTCCACAGCTGAAAAGCAGAGGAGTTGGGATTTAAAGCCAAGTTTCTTTCCAAAGCCTGTGCTCCTGAGGGGCGGGGGTGGGGGGTGGGGGTGGATCAGTGGCTGTCTAGAAAGAAACTGGGTTTCTGTGAAATCTTATTTTCTTCTTTTGCTCAGGCTGTAGTACGGTGGCATGGTCATGGCTCAACCTGTTGGGCTCAAGCAAATTATAATTTCATGGATGTAAATCTTTCTGGGGCTAAGGGTAGAGTGCACACACTCTTTTTCTTTTTTGAGTTGGAGTCTCACACTGTTGCCCAGGCTGGAGTGCAGTGGTACACTCTCGGTCACCACAGCCTCGACCTGCTGGGTTCAGGTGATCCTTCCACCTTAGCCTTTCAAGTAGCTGGAACTATACCCGGCTAATTTTTTTTATTTACTGTAGAGACAAAGTTTTGCCATGCTGCCCAGACTGGGCTGGAACCTGCGGACTCAGGCAACTCTCTTACCTCAGTCTGGGATTACAGGTGTGAGCCACCCCACCCAGCCATTGTTTTCCTTTCCTTTTTTTTTTTGAGTCGGAGTCTCTGTCGCCCAGGCTGGAGTACAGTGGCACACTCATGGCACACTGCTGGGCTCAGGCAATACTTCTGCCTCAGCCTTCCAGGAAGCTGGGATTTCAGGCATGCACCACCATGCATGGGTACTTTTTTTGATTTTTTGTAGAGATGAGGGCTTGCCAAATTGCCCAGGCTGGTCTTGAACCCCTGGGCTCAAGCAGTCCTCTTGCCTCTGCCTCCCAAAGTTCTGGGATTGCAGGGGTGAACCGCTGTGCCCAGCTATACCCTCTTTTTCTAAATTTTGGAGTCAGGCAGGCTCCTGCTGGTCCCAGGCGCCTCAGCCATGGTGGGGTCAGAGCAGGTTGGAGTGAGGAGGGAAGAAAACCACTGGGGGTGGGTGGGCACCAAGTCCCACAGGCTTGGAGCTGGGCTGGAGCCACCCACAGGGCTCTGGCGTTCCTTCCTTGCCAGCCCAAGCTGCAAATCTCTGCTCATCATCACCCCCAGGAGTTTGTGGTGCCCCCTCTTACCCGCCTTGGCCTGGGACCTCTCCTTTCTCTCCTCCCTCCTGAATGTGGTAATCCCAGCTAACAAAAGCGTCCATGGCTACTCTGACGTGTGGGACGACGATGCTGGCCAGGCCATGCCCAGTCAGTGTGCCAAGCTGAGCTCAGGCTCCTTCCCACGTGCCAGGGCTTACTGGCTCTGCTGCCTGTCCCTTCCCCACGAAATCCCAAGGAGCACCTCCCTGTGCCCGTCCTGTTTCCTCTCCAGCTCTGGAAGGGTGGACTGGAGCCTGGGAAGACTGGGGCTCAAGAAGGAAGAGGTTGGGTGGGTGGCAGAGTGCAGGAGGTGCTGCCCTGGAGGCCTCAGGTTGGAGGGTGAGCTGGTGTGGTGGGGAAAGGCTCCCTCTGCAGGCTCTGGGGTCAGAGAGAGCTGGAATCCTGGCTCTGCCACTCAGAAACTGTGTAACTTTGGGAAGCCTCAGTTGCCTCATCTGTTAAACAGAATTAAACTCTGCTGAGGTTAGAATTCAAAAAGGTAGTGAGTGAAACATTCTCAAGCATGGGCACTGGATAAACAACCTCCATTGCTGCTGCGGGAGGTTGTCACTGTTCATGGCAAAGGCCTGAGACACGGCCATGCACAGCTTGGTCAGTCCCCAGCAGGAGGTTAGCTGGCTCATCTGGGGAGCATTCTTCCCTCTGGTCCTGTTAATAATGCCACCAGGTCCTTTGACCTGACACAGGGAAGCTTAGAGGTCTTGGAAGGGAGAGTCACCAGCCCCACCTTACCTAATGTGAGGTGTCCCAACTGGTTTGTGAGGTTGGATGCGGATCCCTTAGCTGGGGGCAGCCTGATTTCTGCTTTCCTCACTGCTTCTCTGCCTTTAATTTCCATCTTTGCCAGTACCAGAAACCTGCTTCCTTGTGCCGGAAGGAGAAGGGAAGAGAAAGGGGTCTGGGGGCGGGGTGAGGGGGTTCAAGGAGGTTCTCCAAGTGTGACAAGAGGCAAGGAGCCACCTCTCTTTTTAGTCTCAGGTTGAAACCGGTGACACTAGGTAATGTATTTAAAATATCTGTCCCCACCCCTCTGCTACCCCCTCAGGAAGTGAGCTGCCCTCTTTGATGCTGCTGGCATAATAGAAGAAGGGAAGTGTTTATGAATAAATAAGAACTGTGAAATGACAAGAGAGTCCACAGTCCAGTTGGCCACCTGACCCCTCATTTCCAGGCCTGTGTCCTCCCTTTCTGCTAAGTGCAGGCAGGGGCTGGGCCTGGTAGAGGCAGCAGGGCAGGCTTGGGCCCACACTGGGGCTAAAATCCTGCTCTTCAGCCCTCTGATAACAGTGCCTGAGCAGGGGCCCTCTGAGAACCTGGATTACACTCCAAAGTCCTGGTCCTGAGGCAGAATCATTCTGCTCCTCCCACAGGTGTGGCTGCTCCTTCCTTGCATCATTAATCCCTACCCAGTTTCCCTAGAAGCTGGAAAAACTTCAGAAGGCCTGGGGAACCCCCAAAGACCCAGAAGCCCCTGCTCTGGCCTGGCCTGCTGGCTCAGCAGGCCAGGGTGCCCCCACAGCAAGCACCCAAGCACCCAGATAGAGGTCGGCCCCAGTGTGGAGCCTCAGGAGCCCACACCGATCAGAGCTATGATTAGGCTGGAATGCTCCCGGTCCAGTTTGCAATGGATGTCCGCAGGTGCAGGGGGGTTGTCAGAAGGTCTGGCTGTCCTGGATTCCTCGGGCTTGGAAAGCCACAGGCCTTGCCTTGAGGGCTTGAGATTTCAGGCCTGTACCCCCGCAGGCCTCTCCTCTGGCCTTTGCCTGCTTCACCCACCATTTCTTAGCAGCTCTCAGAGGCTCAGGCTCCCCCAAGCCCTTGCTCATGTGGTCCCTGTCACCCCAAAGCCCTCCCTACCACCCATCATCCCTCTTGCTTCACTCATTTCTACTCTTCCTCTAAGACCTTCCAGGAACCCTTGCTGGCCCCTGCCTGACTCACTCTTGTATTCACTGTGCTTCCTGATCTGGCCCTCCTCAGGCTGTCTCCAGAGTACTTGCTCTGCAATGTGCCTGTCTCTCTTACCACTTACCAGTGTCAGGGAGACTCATGCTCTCAAAGGCTTTTCTCACATCTGAGGCTGCCCCTCCCTTCTCTAAGCCCTGGATTTTAGGTCCCCTTCCCCTTCAAGCCCCCTTGTCACAACCTGATAAGGGCCTTGGGAGGTGGGGCCGCCTGCCAGCTAGGGACCTTGACCCAAGTCTCCTTTTCTGCAAAATGGATAATAGCGGCACCTCTTGGGGTGGCCATAAGGACTGAGTGTGGAAATCCCTGTAATGAGGCCCTTCCTCCTGGTGGAGACACTGAAAGAGGGGCTCCTTCTTTTCTGAGGGTCTCTGATCCTCTCTGGAGCAGGGAGGGCAGCTCTGGGGTCTGGCGTGGCAGCAGTTCTGACTCCTTTGTTCCCTCCTCACCTCACCTCCTCTCTAGGGCCACAGCCCTCCACAATGCAGAAGCCACAGGTGCTCTAGGATATATGGCTAGGTGGGTAGGGAAGCTCCTGGGAAAAACAAGTAGCTGTCCATGTGGTTGTGTTTCACTTTGGACTCAGCGATGGCCTCTGGCTTTATGGGTTCTTCCTCAGTCTTATGCTGCCTGCCGGCCAGGTGCCAGCAGCATGGGGAATCACAACCTAGGCCCAAGGTGGGGACAGAGGCAAAAAGCCCAGGTGTCTGGGGAGCTTGGCTATCAGAAACATGGACTCTACTGCCGTCCCCTTGCCCTGACAGCTGAAGACCTCACTACCCACCCTCAGGCCACCGTCCCCAAGGCCAGGATGACTATGCAAGGCAGATGAAACTCAGGTGAGAACGGAGGCCAGCAGGGTACCACTGCTGCTCCCTCTCCAGCTCAGGAGCCTGGGGGTGATGTGCAGGGGTGATGGGAGGTGTGAACCCTGGAGGCAGACAGGCCTCAATCTGAATCCTAACTAGTTGTATGCGGAACCTTGGGCAAATGACTTCATTTCTCTGGACCTCATTTCCTAAGCTATACATAATGAGGCTAACAAAACACGTATCTCTTAAAGGGCTGTAAGGATTAAATAATTAAATAGGACTAAATAACTAATTAATTTAAAGGATTATATAATAAAATCCATGCACTTAGCTCAGAGTGCACATATTAAGCGAACAGGAAATGGTAGTATCACTATTATTCTGTCCCTCGCTGTTTCCAACATCTACCCAGAACACTTTAATATGGTCCAACCTAACAGAGTCTGAATCCATTTAACATTTACAGTATCTCAAGAAGCTCAAAAGAGAGGAGAAAGACAGTCTCTAGGCTCTGAGGCAGGGACTACCATCCTTTTCTGCACTCCACCCCCACCTGGAGCACCTCACAGTCTTGTTGCTGTCCTTACCTCTTCTAGGTCCAAGCTTGGAGGATGTCTTGCTGCATCTTACCCATGTGGGAAACAGGAAGGCAGGCAGCCCCGTCCCCAACGAACCTGGTCTGGAGGCTGTGGGATGTTCCAGTAACAAGAGAGCAGGAGGCATGGGGTGGATGCATGCCTGGCCAGGAGAGTGGTAACTAGGACCATAACCGGGCTGGTGCAGTGCTTCTACCTTCCCAAATAGGATGCTCAAACTTTCCTCCATAGAGACAGCTTATGACCAATGACACCAGTAGTAGAAGGGGCCCCTTTCTCTGTGTTGGAGTCTCAGGCAACCAAACTAGCTTTGTAGCCACCCAGAATGTGGAGTGTTCAGTAGCGGGGAAGGCTGAGAGACTCACATCTCCAAAGGCCAGGGCCACAGAAGAAAGTAGGTGTTTAAAGTACTTCCCAAAGTCCTGTGCTTAAGTCTTACAACATGGCGCAACTCAAGGGTTAATCCCTGCCCCATTCCCATCATTTGCATCCACATTTGAAAGAGAAAACAAAGCAAAACACATAGACCACAGCTGCAGGAGGTTGTAGGCCACCTGACCCAC
This sequence comes from Carlito syrichta, assembly GCF_000164805.1. Classification (NCBI taxonomy): domain Eukaryota; kingdom Metazoa; phylum Chordata; class Mammalia; order Primates; family Tarsiidae; genus Carlito; species Carlito syrichta. The sequence goes on along the minus strand of NW_007246327.1, from coordinate 521,554 downwards.
TGTAGGCTGCTGCTGGGTAACCTGTGGCACGAGCATGGGTACTAGCGTGCCAGCTGAGGGCCCCTGGCATTCCCAGGCAGGCCACCCTAGAGTTCTCTCCTAGTGAGACCAAGAGGCATGAGACAGAGGCTGTGTCCAAGGACTCAGGGCCCTGGTGGCCCTGACCATACTTGCTCCTTAAGGTTGAGGCCAGCATTGTACAGCACCCTCTTCCCAGCTACCAGCCACAGATGGTGTTGGCACATTGGAGAGGAGCTAGCCCTGCTGAGGGGCCCTGCACTCTCGTCCTTCTCTGAGCCAGTCTATGGTGGGCCAGGCCTTGGAAGAGCTGCCTCTTGCCTAGGTACTGGAGTTCCCTGGGGAGGCCTTTGGCTGCCTGGGTGGTGCAGTCCTCACCTGGATGCAGGGTGGCCTATCCCACCTAGATCCAGGCCAGAGTGTGGAGAGGAAGAGAAGCCAAAGCCAGGCTGGACCAGGCGTCTGGAATGGCTGTTTTTTGGATGGGTCCCAGGCCCAGAGCTCTGCTGCCCAGGCCCTGCCACTCTTCTGAGGGATGGGGGTTGGGGACTTATCCTAGCCAGGTTTGCAAATGAGAAGGCTGGAGAACCATGGAGTGGAGGCTGTGGGAGGGGGAGTAGGCAAATGTCAATGTGCCAAACCTCCTAGCTCCTCTTCTAGGAGTTCTTTTATCATATGCCCCAATCCCAGCTCTTCCTCTGATGGCCCATGGAGCAAAGAAGGCTGAGACACAGCAGCCCCACAGCCTGAAACCCCACCCCTCAGCTGGGCTGGAAACTTCTGTTAGTGACCACGCAGGGCACTGCAGCCTCTTGCCTGGATGTGGGGGTGAGAGAGAGAGTACATGGAGGGGCCATTTTGAGGGTTTGGGGGTCACATTTCAGAAGAAAGATAAACACCAAACAGGGTTCTGCCAGGTATACGTCCTGGTCCTCCACACAGTTAGGCTTCCTCCCTTCCAGCCCTTTCTTCAGGTGCTCAAAGCATCCTGGGATGCTCTTTATCATGACTTATAATTCTCTGCTTGACAGGTGGTTTGATGAATGTCTGTGTCTCCTATGGACCCAGAGTCTACAGGGTGGCACTATGAGATGGCAGGGGCTATACCTGTCTTCATCACTGTCTCCTTAGCACTTGGCACTCCCCAGGACTTGGCACACAGTAGGTGCTCAATGTATGTTGAGTGAATGAATTGACTGATTAAATTCCTCCATCAGATGCCATGAGCTGTGGAAGGGCAGGGACTGTTTGTTTATTTTTGTATCCTCAACCCCTGGTACAGTGCCTGGCACAAATCAGGTGCCCACTAAATTGTGTGGGATAGAAGACTGAGATTAAAGTGGGTCAGGGGGAGCCTCTGCACGTGTTAATGAAGCTCTTGTTTCTCTATTCCTTCACACTCTTGAGGCAGTGAGGATATCCCTAGCAGGGCTGAGAAGGCAGAAAGGCAAGTGGTGACTGGAAGAGGTTGGGAGGTAAGACCTCAGCAGGTGGAGCTGGGGCCACTTCCAGGCAGGTTTGGTGAATGAGGGCTCTGTAGGAGGGGCTCCTGGCAAGCACTCACCTACAAGAAAATTGAGGAAGACACAAGATGGCAGCAAGGTAGGAGTCTAGGCCAAGGCCAGAGGCCATGGTCACACAGGCTGTTCACCCACCCCCATTCCCAGAGCCTCCTGAGGGAGGGTACTGGGGCCAGCACTCCAACAAGTGCCACTCCTTAGACCTGAGTCTCTGGATTTCAAGCCACTCTTTATCTCCGCAGAGCCAGGAACACTCAGACACACAAGGTGAAACTTAAAAAGAAGGAATCGGGGGTGGCGTATTGCCCTGGGCTTGGAGGAACTCCCTGTGCACTGTCAGCAGTGTCAGCGCTGTGCTCTGGGAGGCGAGGCTCTCCTTGAGGCTATAGTCACCCAGGGTCTCTGACCATAGGATCAATTGCTGGGCCCACCTTTGCTGTCTGAATGAACTAAAGAGGAGATATTCTCCTGGAACCCAGGTCCAGATGCTAAGGAGATTTGATGTCTGGAGTTTGCAACTCACCCCACATCTCAGAGCTTGAAAGCCACTTAGGTCCCAGAGTGTCTTGTGGACACTCCGGGGCAGTGGAGTGCTGGAATCCAAGACTCCTCTCTCTCAAGGACTTGAGTGTCTATATGACCAGCCGTAAATTAAAATAAAGACCGACGCAGATGTCAACCCAGGCACTTCCAGTGTGAAAATCTGTGCTGAGAGTTATGATTTGAAGCCAAAGCTGATGTGCATGTAGCTTGAGAACTAATTTAACCTTTAACTCTTGCTTTGAGGGTTGCAAATCCCCCAAATCTAACCCCCAAAACCAAACCAAAACAAAATGTGGGTGTCTGACCAGCAGGCAAGTAAAGAGGTGCTATTTCTTTCTTTCTTTTTTTTTTTGAGTTGGAGTCTCACTCTGTCACCCAGACTGCAGTGCTGGGCTCCGGCGATCCTTCCACCTCAGCCTTCCAAGTACCTGGAACTACAGGCGTGCGCTACCACGCCCGGCTAATTTTTTTTATTTATTGTAGAGATGAGGTCTCGCCAAGTTGCCCAGGCGGCTCGAATCCGCGGGCTCAGGCAATTCACTCACCTCAGCCTCTCAAAGGCGCGGGATTACAGGCTGAGCCACCGAGCCCGGCTAGAGGTGCTATTTCAAAGACTTCCTTTGAAACTAAACATAAACCTGACTTCATTGTACTCAATAGTGGAAATGTTTACCTGTGGATGCAGGCTAGTATGTGAACACAGAGGGTTTTTTTTTTTTTTTTTTTAAACACAAGAAGGTTTAACAAGGTTTATCACCAACTCTGACGTTTTCATAAAGCCTCATTTGGGTTCCAAGAAACAGAACTTTTCTATGGACACCACATCTCGTCAAGTCGGAAGACCTCCAGCAGCGTCAAGACCGGGGAACAGGTCTCTCTCCAAGCTACGGAGTTGTCAGGCTGCAGCCCCGAGGGACTTACCGAAACCTGGTCCTCATCAGGAGGTGACCCAGAGAGGAGTCTACACACACAGCTGTGATTCCACATTTTTTTCGTTTTGTTTTCCTTTCAAACCTAAAGCCGGACGTGACCGCTTCGGTCGGTGACCGCAGCCCAGTTGGCCTGCGTGGCGGCGGCCCGGCTCGGGTCCGAGCAGGCGGAGCCGGCTTCAACAGGTGCGCAGCGTGCGCGCTGCGGACCGGGCCCCAGCAGCTCGCCCCAGGTCCCCGCACCCGCCCGGCAGGGAGCCCGAGAGCGCCGAGACCCGCCCGCGCGCCGCCGGCGCTGCTTCGGAGAGCGAGGGGTCAAGCGCGCACTAGCGCGGCGTCTCCCCTAGTCCCCCTTCAATTCCAGCGTCCTCTGCTCGCAGCACCCAGGGTGCGGCCTACTCGACCACCCGTCCCGGAGCCGGGGCC
>NW_007246327.1:515272-517797 GCF_000164805.1 Carlito syrichta | reverse complement strand
AGGAGCCAGCGGGCACCCTCTTCGCCCCCTGGCGGCGCCGGAGACACGCCGAGCGCCGCCGCCGCCGCCGCGGAATGAGCTGTCCACAGCAGCACTGGGCGCCGCCCGAGGTCACGCAAGAATCTGGCCGAGACTGGGAACTGGGGAGGCTTTTGGGAGGAATAGGGGGAGACGATGGAACAAAGCAGAAATTTGGGGTTTCTCCTGAATCCACATCCTCCAAATCTCGCGTGGGCTTCTCCACTAGTGTGACGACTGACACCAGGGATCTCATCCCGGAGTGGTTCTCCCTCCTTTGCTCAATTTCTCTGAAAATAAATGCCTCCCTCTTCTTCTCATCCTTTATGGAAAATATCCCGGTATCTCTCCTCCTTCTGCTGATAATGGCAGGCCATGGTCGGCCCAGTCACACCCCAGAGAAGTCTGGGGCAGGGCCAGGAGGTTATTAGGAGAGTGACAGCATTCAAAACAGTCCCTTGAGTGCACACTGGGAGCCTAGCACCGCCCTTCACCCTATGGGAGGTAAAAGATCGCGACCTCTTGGTGCTTCCAATCTCTGAAGACAAACACACTGGGGAGACAACTGGCATAGTAAGTGGCCTGGCAGCAGGAACCTGGGGGAGGGCATAGTAGGGATGGGCTGGAGTGTGAACACTGGAACAATTAGAACTTGCTAAGTGGACAGGATTTGGAGAGAGAGAGAGAGAGAGAGAGAGAGAGAGAGAGAGAGAATATCTCTGGCTCAATCTGGAGCAGAGTGAAGGAGAGCTGGGAGGTGGGGAGGGGGGAAGACCCCAGAGGCCCTATAAAAGGTCTGCTTCTGCAGTGGGAGAGGCCAGGAGAAAGAGCTGGAGGCTGCAAGCCTCTGAGAGGCAGCAGCAGTAGCCTGCTCTGAAGCGATAGCTGATGCAGAGAGGAAGGTGGCCACCTGCACAATCCTGAGCAGCATATATGTAGGTGGGGAAGCAGGGGTCTCAAGCTCCTTCAAGAGGTTGAGTGATGTACTACCAAAAAAAAGTGGGGGGGGGTGGTCACAGGGGTTTTTGTTAGGAAGGAGGAAGCTCAGGCCACTGCAGTAGAGAAGTAGCTCCAGGCTAGGTCTAAAAGCAAAAGGATTAAAAACAGTGAAGGGGGATGGGGTGAAGCTGTTATTCCAGGATACTGGAGCAAGAAAGAAGGTCTAGGAAGCCCTGGGGAAGAGGAAGCCAAAGGTTCCTCCTGAGGGAACAGCAGGGGGCGCAGATGCCTCGGAACTGCAGGTCCACCAGAACAAGCTTTAGTTGACAGTCTGTGTCAATTTCTGCCCCATATCCCATTTCGTTTTCCTTACCAAAGTCATCTCAGGTAATTGGGGAGACCCCTTCCCACCCAGTCTCTGGCTTTGTACAGAAGATGGGGCAAACACAGAATGAAACCTTCAGGCCTCATTGTGCCCTCCAGCCCAAATCAGTCCCATTAGGGCTGCTGGTGTCTTGCTCCAGTGTTTGACTTAGGAGAGCCATCTTTCTGGCAGCTGGAGACAGACCATTGGGTCCTGTTTGAGTGGCATGTCTCTCCACTTGGCCAGGGCATCCAGAACAGCCTGTCCATGCCTGGGGCTGGGCTGCTTCATGAAAACATGTCAGCCTGACTCTGGGGCAGGCCATGATGGAGCCAAGGGTCAAACCTGGCAGACAGACTGAAGAACCCAGACACTAAAGCACTGGCTATGCTGGCACTACCATGGGGAGGACTTAGGCTGCCAAGATCATGAGCTGGGAGACTCGGGGACTGGTTGTTTAGAGCCAGCAACCACAAAAAGGGCTTTGAACAATGGGACTCCTCTGCAAGCCAGCAGTCAGACAGGGTAGGCTGTAAGGGGCTCATCAGGTGTGATAACCCTGGAGGAGGCAGAGGATGGGAGGGCAACTGTTACCAAATCCTGCCACAGTGATGGCTTTGTCAGGGCACCCCACAGGAGAGGACCAGCACTGCCTCAGGGCACAAGGAAGTACCACTTGGAAGAAAGACAGGGTCAAAAGTCTTCTGGGGATAAGAGTGGGGTGGGGTTCTGGTATGTGCAGGAACAGGGTGAGGGAAGGAGGGGAAGAGTCCTAGCCTAGCAAGAGACCACATAGGCCAATGCTCCTTTGCCCAGGCCAAGTTTCCTTTCCTTTGCAATCAAATCACAGCTAAATGGAAGACCCTGTTTACTCATGCTTGCTTGAATTCCTCTGGGGTCAGGCACTCCCACCTTCTCCCTCTTCTACAAGGGGCCTGGGTGAAAACTGGGAGAAGCATGCCTCATTTATTCATGTATGGTATTTTTGTGAGTGCACCTAAGAGTTTGTGTCCCCTGTGGCTTCTGCTACCATTACTCCCCTCTCCCTGGGAACAGGACCCAGAGGGAAACAGGGTCTCCCATTCACCTTTCTCTGTCACTCCTTTTATTTTTATGTTTATTTTTTTTTTGAGTTGGAGTCTCACTCGGTCGCCCAAACTGGAGTGCAGTGGCCGCTTCCGGCCACCGCAGCCTCAACCTGCTG
>NW_007246327.1:513473-515233 GCF_000164805.1 Carlito syrichta | reverse complement strand
GGCTCAGGCAATCCACTCACCTCAGCCTCCCAAAGGCGCAGGATTACAGGCTGAGCCACCGAGCCCGGCTTGTCACTCCTTTTAAATCAATTTCTAAGTTCCAGCACTGTGGTAAGCCAGTCACTGTTGTAAGGATGACCACTGTGGTCAAGCATATTAGGTGTATGACCTTGTTCACACCTCACAGTAGCTCAGAGGCCCATCAGTCCGACTCCTCAACTGGCTGTGGTTCCCAAACCTAGTCAGGCACAAAGGGTTGAAGTTTATTTCCTAAGCTGATACAGAGGACACAGTTCAGTCATGGCGTCACTCACCATGTGGTGGCTCAGTTAATATTAATTAACTCTGAGGACAAGCTGCACTTTGACTCACCTCCGGCTAATTAAATAAACCTGCCATGTAAATCAGCAGAGGGGACAGAGAGACATTAGGCTGAGCTGCAAAGAAATTAGGCTGAGGATAAGATTGTTGGTCTCCAAGTAAAAAAATCTACCTTGGCCGGCTCTGGATCTCTTCAAGTTCTTTAAAGCTAGAGCCAGAGTGGTATCAGCAAGGAATAACTACACCTCTCAGAGAAAACCTTGGTCCTGAAGCCCTGAAGAGCTGACAGGAGGGAATAAAGGTTTGAATGCCCCCTGGGTACCATGTGTCCATGATGACATAAAGGTTCTCCAAGGATCCAAGACAGAAATGCCTGACCTTCCCTCCCACACCATTCGCATTCCTGATGGTCCTGGGTCAGCTGGTGGAGGCATGAAGCCCAAGGGAAAGACATGGTGTGAACACCCCTTCCAACTACGCCTGGCAGGTTTGGACTGTTGGAGTTAGCAGGTGCCTCATTTGGCTCTGCTTCCCTTCTACTTCTTCCTGAATAAGCCCTTCCTGAAGAAAAGAATGTCCCCAGATCTCTGAAGGTTAGGCTCTACTTCTGACCAACTGGGAGACCTAGGCTGAGGATCACTTAACCTCACCAGGCCTGGTTCCTTATCTGCAAAAAAAAGAAAAGAAAAGAAAAGAAATTGCAGTGTCAGCCTCACAAGAGGGCTGAGAAAATTCCCAAATAATGTAAAATGCTGTCCTCTACTTTGCACAAAGTAAAGGCTCAGTTAGTGGCAGCTATTGTATGATGGTGATGGATGATGTGATGCAGATTATATATGGGACATAACAACCAACTGTATCCTTCAATAATGCTGGGCAGTCTTGGGACATATTCAGAATAGCTACTGTGATTGAGTCTTAAGCTATCACTTTGAAGGTCATTTGCTTTCTTTCTTTCTTTCTTTTCTTTTTTGCATCGGAGTCTCACTCTGTTGCCCAGGCTAGAGTGCAGTGGCATGCTCACAGCCACCGCAGCCTCCACCTGATGGGCTCAGGCAATCCTTCTGCCTCAGCCTTCCAAGTAGCTGAAATTACAGATGCACACTACCACGCCTGGCTAATTTTTTTTATTTATTGTAGACAAAGTCTCACCAAGTTGCTCCAGCTAGTCTCAAACCCCTGGGCTTGGGCAATTCTCTTGCCTCGGCCTCCCAAAGTGCTGGGATTACAAGCTTGAGCCACTGTGCCTGGCTCTTTTTTTTTTTTTTTTTGAGTTGGAGTCTCACTCCGTTGCCCAGATTGGAGTACACTGGCACGCTCCCAGCCACCACAGACTCTACTGGCTGGGCTCCGGCGATCCTTCCACCTCAGCCTTCCAAGTAGCTGGAACTACAGGCATGTGCTACCTCGCCCAGCTAATTTTTGATTTATTGTATAAA
>NW_007246327.1:511759-513453 GCF_000164805.1 Carlito syrichta | reverse complement strand
CTCAGGCAATCCTCTCTCCTCGGCCTCCTAAAGTACTGGGATTACAGGCTGAGCCACTGAGCCCAGCTCCTTTTTTTTTTTTTTCAGAGAGACAAGGTCTTGCTCTGTCTCCCAGGCTCAAGTGCAGTGGAATGATCATAGGCTAGAATACAGTGGCATGATCATAGTTCAATGTAACATCAGACTTCTGGCTCAAGTGATCCTCCTGTCTCAGCCTCCCAAAGCACTGGGATTATAGGTATGAGCCACTGCAACCTGCTAAGATGGCATTTTTTTCTATGTGTAAAAACAGAGAACACCATCTCAAAATAATATCCATAAAGGTAATGTGGAAATATAAGCCAGGCTCAGTGGCTCAGCCTGTAATCCCAGCACTTTGGGAGGTCGAGATGAGTGAATTGCCTGAGTCCGCGGGTTCAAGACTGACCCGGGCAAGTTGGCGAGACCTCGTCTCTACAATAAATCAAAAATTAGCTGGGTGTGGTAGCGCGTGCCTATAGTCCCGGCTACTTGGAAGGCTGAGGTGGAAGGATCGCCGGAGTCCAGCAGGTTGAGGCTGTGGTGGCTGGGAGTGTGCCACTGCACTCCAGTCTGGGCAACAGAATGAGACTCCAACTCAAAAAGAAAAAAAAAAAAAGAAAAAGAAAATGAGATAAGGTAAAGGTGAGGGCAAGAGGAGAGTGAGAATATGAATTGCTGAGAAAGGACATAAGGGTGGTGCAGGATGCCTGTGTTCCTTCTCCTCCCAACCAAGTCTCACCTTACAGTCACCTGGGACCCCTTGCCTCTCAGAATCCCCATCCGTCCTCCTTCCCTGGGCTAGCGTTCAGAGCTTGGCTCAGAGTAAAGGCCAACTCTGGGGGCCCGTGGCTCACAGCAGGCAGTTCCCCACTATGTCCTCTCCTAGGGAAAGATGCACCTGTCACCACGGTGGGCCAGCAGGAGTCCTGCAGAGTTCCCTGGAACCAGCAAGCAGGCACAAGACAAACATTTACATTCAACAAATTGGAACAGATCAAATGTGGTTCTCAAAAAGCTCAGACTTGCAAGCTTTGGAGAAGGCCCAGGTTTGGCTTCCTTTAACTCCCAAACAAATTCTTGTGGGATGTTGCAATTACTTGTGACAATCCCTCTCCCTGCCTGGGACTTTGATTTCAGATTTAGACATGTAAAACTGGGTGGCTGGCTGGGTCTTAAGCAACTTGGGGGGTGGGGTGGGGACTGACTGGAGAAAATTCTTTGCAGCATGTTGTCTTTGGAAGGGAGATCTCGAGGAATCAGATGCTGTTTGTGTTACCAGAACTTTTCAGCCACTGTGGCAGATTTCCTGTCCCTGAAATTGGTTCACTCTGCTGGGGAGTGGCTCATTCTATGCTTTGAAACCCAAATGTCTAGTCTAGGAATTATTTTCTGTAATAGTCTTATGTTAGAGTAACTTTTCCACCATGGTAGCGAATTCCACAGTCTTTACCCTGAAATCATATCCCCCTGGATAAGCTGCAGGTGAAGATGTATCAAGGCTAGGTGGATATTTTAATGGCAAATTGTGCTGACCAAGCCGGGGTTGGTGGCTCAGCCTGTAATCCCACGCTTTGCGAGGCTGAGATGAGTGGACTGCCTGAGTCCGCGGGTTCAAGACCTGCCTGGGCAACTTGGCGAGACCTCATCTCTACAATAAACCAAAAAATTAGCCA
>NW_007246327.1:485920-511489 GCF_000164805.1 Carlito syrichta | reverse complement strand
AAAAAAAAAAAAAAAAAAAAAAAAAAAATTGTGCTGACCTGATCTCAGATGGGCCTGAAGCAGGAGGAGGTGATACATGGAGAGCTAAGTGGATGCCGAAACAGGAGGGGAGCCAGGTATGGTGGCTCATACCTGTAATCCCAGCATTTTGGGAGGCAGAGGTGACAGGATTGCCTGAGTCCAGGGGTTCCAGACCAACCTGGGCAACTTGGCAAGACCTCATCTCTTCAATAAAAAAATTAAAAAAATTAGCTGGGTGTGGTGGCACATGCCTGCAGTTCTCATTACTTGGAAAACTGAGGTGGAAGGATCGCCTGAGCCCAGCAGGTTGAGACTGTGGTGGCCATGAACATGCCACTGCATTCCAGCCTGGGCCACAGAGTGAGATTCCGACTCAAAAAGGAGAAAAGCAACAGGAGAGGAACACAGCTGAGTAGTGTTGCTGGGTGTGGGTGGGAACTCTGTGGCCTTTCTTCATACTGAGGTGTATGTGCAAAAGGCTTTGGGCAAACTGCCTACGACTGCTTTGCTATTGTACCTGGCCTTAAAGCACATTCAGCTTTTTAGGGGGGACCTCCACCTTGTGTTGGGCTTCTGTTTCCTACTTCCTGGCCGCTATACCTGGTCTTAGAGCCCATACAAGCTTAGCTCTGCCTCTTTCTCCCACACTGGCAATAAAACAATGGATACTGCTGTCCCTGAAAGGGATTGAATAAAGAGGCTGGGGCCTTCTTGCTTCACCCCTAGATAGTCAGCCTGACCTAGCAGCCTGCTGCTTGAGGCTACTGCACATGGCAGAAATCAGCGATCAAAAATGGCTAGAAATTCCTAGATGCTCTATGGCGTTCAGGCTGGTAAGCAGAGCCAAAGGCTGGTATCTGTTGGCAAATCTAGGGTCATAAACTCTTGCCTTTAGGGTGGACAGTTGGCACAGAATCACCACGCTGCTATCCCTCTCCCTGAATCTGCCTAAGTGTCCTGTGAACTCTCCTCTTCTTCCAATATATCATTTTGTCTGGACAAAGCTTAAAATGACATAAAACAATGTGAAGAACAGGAAGGTCAAAATGAGGGGTTGCGTTTCAGGTCAATCAGATCCTCAGGGAAGTCTAGACTAAAAGAAACATTAGGCTGACCTACTCTAGAAAAGAAATCTTGGTATTTCTGAAGGAGCAAGAGGAGAAGGGAGATTCTGGGAATGGGTGTGACAGCAGGGGGGAAAAGAGATAGGATGATCCCCTGGAGTTCTTTTGGGTCTTGGAAAGATAACACAGAATTCCTCAGCAAAGGCAAATGCTCAACTGTTTAATCCACTTCTAGATGGGACAAGGAATGAGTAAGCTAGGATCACAGGACAAGACAATATAAGGATCTGGTGGCTCAGGGTAGCAGCCAAGGGAAGCAGAGGGACTCCAGGAGTCAGAAAAGAGAGTGGCTCCTGTGGGGGTCTTTAAGAACATAGCTGAGATGTTCTCTTTCTAGATGAGAAGACTTAATATCGTAAAGATGTCAATTTTCCTTCAGCTTAATCTACATAACCAATAAAATCCCAACCAAAATCCAAATAGCATTTGTTAAATGAAAATTGACAAGTTGATTGAAAAGTACATCAGGAAGGAAAAAACGTAAAAATAGCAAAATGTTTTGGTAGGAGGGGATCAAAGGAGAAAAATGTACTCTACTAAGCCATATCTAAAATCGACAGTAATAAATTAGTGTGGTATTGGTAGAAGAATATGAAAAAGTTCAATGCAACAGAGACTCTAGAAACAGCCTCATGTATTATGAGAGTTTTGAATATGAGAAGAGTAGTATTCCAAGACACTGGGAGAAGGATGGCCTATAGGATAAATAATGTTGGGCAGTACGAGACCCTCTGCAAAAAAAAAAAAAGAAAAAAAAAAGTTAGATCCCTAACTTACATCATTTATGAAAATTTTCCAGATGAAATTTTCCAGATGGATTAAGTAATTAGTACAGAAACATAACTATAAAAGAAATACAAGAAAATATAGGAGAATATGTTTATTTTCTAAATAGGGAAGCCTTAAAAACACATAAAAGAGCCGGGCTCGGTGGCTCAGCCTGTAATCCCACACCTTTGGGAGGCTGAGGTGAGTGGATTGCCTAAGCCTGCGGGTTTGAGACCCGCCTGGGCAACTTGGTGAGACCTCATCTCTACAACAGATCAAAATGAGCTGGGCATGGTAGTGTGCGCCTGTAGTTCCAGCTACTTGGAAGGCTGAGGCGGAAGGATCGCCGAAGCCCAGCCGGTCGAGGCTGCGGCCACTGCACTCCAGTCTGGGTGACAGAGTGAGACTCCAACTCAAAAAAAAAAAAAAAATACATAAAAGATAAAGCCATAAAGGAGAGGACTAATACATTTGACTACATCAAAATAAAAAGCTTCTGTATAACCCAAGACACCATTAATAAGGTTAAAAGAACTAGTCGACCTGGACTGAGGGATGGCCCATTCTGCCAGGGAGCAGACTGTGAAGTGAGATGGCCTTGGAAGCCTGTCTGCTACCTTATAATTCCTTACTAGAAGTCAGGGTTCAAGAGGAAACAAATAAATATCAGGGGATGGCTATTCCCCATTGTCCATCATCCCTGAAGTCCTACAATCAAGAGATAGCTCAAGCCATAGTTATCTAGAGCCAGCTCAAAATGAGTGAATTAAGTGGAGCAGGGTGCAGTAGGAAACAGTAAAGCTAGACAGAAGGAGTAAAACAACTTTGCTGGCCTCAGGGGAGAGGCAGGAGGAAGGGCCGCCTCTATCAGATATCACAGTCTCCAGTTCTGCTGATCTTTCAGAGTGGATGTGACACAGGCGGCTCCTTCCAAGATCTCCTTTTCTCTGTGTAGGGAGTCTTTTGGGGAAAGCAAACTGAGAAAATGTCACTCCGTGTGGGCTTTAATCATCTCCATGAGATCCTTCAGCTTTGTGGGGATCAGGGCAGTCCTGGGATGTTGGCCCTGCCCAGACCCCCAGTGGCAGTGACAATGGATATGCCTGTGTTCTTAGGTGGGCTTGCATGATCTGATAGCTCCAGGTCAGAGGCCTATGTTTTGGAGCCTTTACTGTTTCATGTCTGAGGAACACTGTGACACAAGGCCTATAAAGTAAAGTGAAACTTTTGTCCCATGGAGGCTAACTCATCAGCCAACATGCTTAGGGGAATCAGGGAACTACTGTGCTTGGATGCTCTCAGCCCATACTTCCCACTTGTGAGCTGACTCTGAGTTCAGGGCGTTTGCCTGATTCAGGTAGGATGACAGTCACATTTAAGTCTTAGGAAGCCATTCTAGCATTCTGGTGCCAATTGGTAAACTGGCTTGAGAACAGGGACCGGGAGTTTGAGAGGAGGGAAAATATTCACAGCAAGGGAGGTAGATGCCAGTTTCTAACCCGAACAAGGGGCTGCAACAAAGAATGATGGGTATTAAGAAAAGGAGGCAATGGGACCCAGACTGGCCAGAATTGAAGCACAGCCTCAATGGTGGAATCATATTCCAAGAAGCATCAAACAAGCTCACAGCCCCAATTTGGCTTTCAGAGCTACGTTTCAGGATGTAGAGAGTGAAGATTGAGGAGCAAAGAAGCACAGCTGAGGGTAAGATAAAGGTACCCAGCCCCTCATGAAAGGATTTTACAAGGGTAAGGAGAAACCACTAGCCCCTGGAAATTAAAAAAAAATGGGCTGTGGAGCTTAGATTCAATGTCTCCAAAAGGAAGGGAAACAAATCCTTTATGCCAGTGCACAAACAGTGGCTAAGTACCAACTATGTAGCAAGCATTCGAATGAGGAAACAGAAAGAGACCTCTGCATCCCCCATCATTACTACCACCAACACACGCCTCCACCTCTGAGATGATACCAGCCAGGCCATTCATTGGCACAAAATATGTCAGGTCAGATGCCTTCTAATATTGCAAGCAAATTTCAGAGAAAATAAGGATATTTATTTAATCGTCTCCATGAGATCCTTGTTCGGGTTAGTTCAAAACACCTACCTTTCTAAATGGATATAGAAGGCTTCAATTAGACAACACAGGTCTAGTAAGGAGTGTAGCTCACCTCCTTTGATGCCTAAACAACCCTGCTTTCAGGCACTTTTTACTAACAGTCCTGATGACCAGCCGGGCTAAGGGGTGCAGCCTCTTAGAGACTCCCTGAAGAAGAGCTCTGTCTCTACTCTCAGATCAGGACCATTGATTCTGAACCTATTGGGGCTATGGCTTTCCTTGAGAGTTTTGATGAAAACTATGGGTTCTCTTCTCAGAAAAATGTACATTGTGCATATAGGCATAACCTTGCATAAAATCTCAGGAGCTTTACAGATCCCTAAAAGCCCCACTTAAGAATTCTTGCCAATGGCAAATCATTCCTTTTCTCACTCAAAAGCGGTTTCCCAGGGCTGATTAACTTAGATATCCAACAAGTGAATTAATATTCAGCACTGGTCTCTAGTCATCCCACACCCTTGGTAGATGACAGAGTCTTTGCTGTTACCTCTAACCAAAAGGAAGTGGAACTTCTAGACAGAGACCACATTTTGTTTTTCAAAGGAGCATCATCCTCCACTCCTACCAGGAAACCTCAGCTATCTCAGGCCTGGAAAACACGCACAAAGTGACAAGCCAAAGATAAATCTGGTCCAGTATGACAGTAGATCTGTGAAGAGGGAGCCATAGACTGAGCCTTTCTTGGGCTGACAGAAGAAAGGCATGGGGATAAGCCCCAAGTGGAAATGGGAAGGAGTCAAAACAAATCTTCCTCCCATTTTCATCACTGGAAAGCAAAATGCAGATTAACTGTTCATTCTGGAGAGGCATTTGCTCTTTTTCATTGTCTCTCTACCTGGAATGCAGAGGGTGCTAGAGGCCTTGCCCTTATCAAACATATAAGTCCACATTTGTCTCTCTTGTTTCCAATAATAAAAAAAATGATGAGAATAATGATAGCAGCATCATTGTGCATTAAACATCAATACTGAACATTACTCTGTGCCAAGCACTGTGCTATAAACTCAACAAAAATTACTTGAATCTTCCCCCACATCAAATGAGGTAGGCACTCTTGATATCATTTACAGATCTGATGAAACTAGGAGAGGTTAAGTAGAGCTGCTTAAGGCCACAGAGCTAGTGAGTGAGAGCCTACATTTGCATTTAGGCCTGATTTCAAACTTACACTTTTAGCCACCACTCTCATGCTCCTTCCCAAAGGACCAGGACTCAGACAACAGCCTTGGAAATCCTCTTGCGTGAAAATCTGGTCTCCTAGTTCTTGTCTCCTCCTCCCCATCCCCTGCCCACTATGCAGCAGCCTGGTTTTCAAAAGGGACTCACTTAATGGAGAGTTTGGTTGGAAATCCTCAAACCCTGTCTCCCATCTCTGTCTGACTTTGCTATTTGAGTCCATGTTCCATAGCCCTAAATTTATCCAGGAGCCTAAATTTATTTTAAACTCAGTTGAGCCCAGGAGCCTTATTTCCACTTCAAGTTTAGAATCAAGAAGGAAGACTCTTTTCTACTTCATCACTGGAAAGCAGTTGATGGGGGATTAGTTGTCATCATTTCCATTGTAAAGATCTGGTGGGGGCGGTGGGGAGCACTGAGGAATAAAGAGTAGAGAAGCCCAAATTTGGTGATGGTCACCATTGTGCTGGTACTCTATGGAAGCCAGTCTTCTCTAGACACTTCCTATCCCTCAGCATTTGAAAACAAGGCCTATCACTCTTCAAAGTTACTTTCCTCCCTTTCCTCAACTAGTGGATTCCAGGGAGTGGGAGTGCCCAGCTCACTAAGAGAAAGGCCCAGGAGGTTGTTTCTCATAATATGCCCAGTGACCAAGGGGCCACCAAGGGCATGCTGAATGGCTAGAGCTTCAACCAATGGTGTTTGGGGGGCCAGCTGGGGGCAGAGTGGGCAGCAATTTATCTGCTGAGTCCAAGGTTGCTTGCCCTTGCCTGGAGATGAAGTAGCTAGGGAGAGGAGATGCTGAGGCCCATCCAGAGCTGAAAGGTGCAGGGAGTAAGGAGGTTGGCTGCAGGCAGAGAAAATCATCTCATGGTCATGGTCCGTTCTATGCCACCTGTAGGACAGAGGTGAGATAAAACAGAATGACAGTAACTGCATTCCAAGCGGATGAGGAAGTCAGTCCCAGAGGCACAGCTGACTCACAGAAATGGCCCCAACTCACTGGAGTCTAATCATTTAGTCATCAGGTGCTTATTGAATGTCTGCTGTGTGCCAGACTCATCTGGGACTGGAAATGCCATGGTGAATCCTGCCCTTAGTGTTAGACCATCAACAGAAATAAAATGTGAGCAAGACAATTTGGACATTGAAAAGTACAGAAGAAATCTGGAAAAGAGCAGTGAAGGAGAGTGACTGGAAGGAAGTTGTCAGGGGAAGCCTCTTTGAAGAGAGAACATGAGAACTGTGGCCCGGTTATGAAACAGGGCCAGCCATAGGAGGCTCTGGGGGAAGTGCATTCCAGGAAAAGGGAAGAGCAAAGCCAAAGGCCCTTAGGTGGCAGTGGTCCCCATGCATTTGAAAAACAGAAAGATAACTACTATTGCTTGAGAGAAGTGAACAAGGCAGTGAGAGGAAGGAGAGAAAGCTAGAGAATTAGGTAGGGCCAGATCATAGTGGCCTTGTAACTATAGTAGAGAGTTAAACTTTTATTCTAAGAATGATGGGAAGCAGGGAGCAACATCATCCAATTAGTACTTTTAAAAAGATCACTCTGGTTGCTGTGTGAATAGATTGCAGAAGTCAAGCATAGCAGTAGAGAGACCAGCGAGGAAGCTGTTATGAGAAAATGGGTGCCCATGTAATTGGTCATACAGACCACTATACTTGTGCAAGTGAACAGGGGTGCTACAAATAGCTAAGCAGGGACAACAAGCATAACCAGACAGTCTCAAACAAAGTGGGACACATGGACACTCTGGATATAATAGACTAGAGCAGTAGTTTTCAAGGTGTTGTTCAACAGCATCAGCATCACCTGGGGACTTGTTAGCAATGCACGTTCTCAGGCTTCTACCCCTTCTCAGGATTCTACCTATGAATCAGGAACTTGGGGTGGGCCCAGCAGTGTGTGTTTTAACAAGCCCTTCAGAAGATTCTAATTCAGTCTAAAGTTTGAGCATCACTGAGCTGGAGGGACAGTGGTGTAGGTGATGAGATAGCCAGATATAGGATATAGTTTGGACATAAAGAGTGAAGGAAACTAGAATCTGAAATGAGCTCTTTGTTTTTGGTTTGAGCAATTTGTATATGGTGGTGCCCTTCACTGCAAATGGAGAGGACTAAGATGAGGAGAGGAATAGTTTTTTTTTTTGTTATTGTTTTTTTTGGAGTTGGAGTCTCACTCTGTCACTCAGGCTGGAGTGCAGTGGCACATTCATGGCCTTAACAGCCTTGACTTGCTGGGCTCAGGCGATCCTTCCACCTCAGCCATCAAAGTAGCTGGAAATATAGGTGTGCACTAGCACACCTGGCTAATTTTTGATTTTTGGTAGAGACGAGGTCTTGCCAAGTTGCCCAGGCTGGTCTTGAACCCCTGGGCAATCCTCTCGCCTTGGCCTCCCAAAGTGCTGGGAGTACAGGCTTGAGCCATCACACTTGGCAGGAATAGGTTTTATGACAGGATTAAGTTTCTACTTCAGATATAATTAAACCAGAGTGCAGAAACAGGCCTTTCTCCCCTAAGCCACCTCTTAGAATAAGGAAACGGATCTACCGGCCAGAGACTGATTCACAGAGCAGCCCAAGTTCTGAGCTTTTAAGTACTCTTTTCAGAGTCAACCTCCTTCTTGGAAGGCCTCAAATTTAGAGATGGGACTTTTCTCAGTGAAGTTGCTCTGACTACCAGTTCAAGTCATAGCCCAAGAATGACCGTGAAAGAAAAGCTGAGAGCTGTTCCTCAAGCCAAGTAACTGGCTGCTCAGGTGAAAACAACTTATGAAAGTACAAGCTGAGATGACTTTAGTTAGGAAAAAAAAAAGTCTAGACCTTGTCATGGGTGTTCCTCTCTTGGGAGACCAAGAATTGCCATTGACAAAGCTCTAGCTGTAGTCAACATGCCCCAGCTGGGAGTGTAATAGGAAGTTCAGCAGTTTTTAGCAGTTTTACTCTGACACACAGTTCACAGCTCCAGGAGGAATCATTTTCTAGTTGATCCCAGACTCCTGGCCTGGTGCCCCATGACTGAGCATTTGGTCTTTGTTTACAGCCCATGGGCTACAGTTGTAGCACATACAGGGAGCAGCAAGCCCTTATCTCTGTGCTGTCTGGTGCAGGGGATGCACACCCTCAGTGACACCCAACAGTACACAGATGAAAGGAGAAATGGAGTATGTAGCCAGCCCTTCTTATAGTGGTGCTGAGAGCAGGTAGAAGCCAGAGAAGTATGGACAAGTTCTAAGTTTCAGAGCAGGGATTCTTAACTTGGACCTTAGGGGGTCTGTGAAGCAGATGAGAGAGCCCCAAGCTTTCATCAGATTCTCAAGCCTAAGACTCCAAAAGATAAAGAATCTTTGCAGAGTGGTGAATCTCCTTTCCTCTTTTTTTTCCTCTCTCTCTCTCATTTACTTTCTAAATAAACTATATTTTCTAATCTAAAAAAAAAAAGAATCTTTGCTTTAAAGGGTAGTAGTTCTCACACTAAAGCATAGTACATCAGAATCACCTGGAGGGCTTGTAACAGCAGGGACTGCTGGGCCCCAGTCCCAGAGGTTCTAATTTAGTAGATTTAGAGTAGGGCCCAATAATTTGTATTTCTAACAATTGCCAAGGGGATGCTAATAGTGGTCCAGGGGCCACAGTTTGAGAACCACTGCTTTACAGGATATGAAAAACGATGAGCGGTTCAAGTTCAAATTATGATCTTTCCTTTTAGACAAGAGTTCTAACAGATGCCACAGCCCTCTAAACCACCCCTAAGTCCCTAGGAATTTGAGATCTTATTTTTGGAAGAAGCCTCTGGAGAATGACAGACTCTAGACCTCTCCTTGGAGGTCAAGAAGCATCTGGGAAATAGCCTTTTGGAGGATGCAGAAAAATGCCTCTAGAAATGTAAAATCCCAAGTAAAATTCTGGACTGAAAATGACATGGCTGGCTCTGGCTGGCCCAATTACTGGGTCAACTATTAGTGAATAGTGAGGTTTTAGTAATTTGGGTAGACGTAGATCCTCTGCTAGAGACTGCCTCCTGACTCTTTGGTTGAACTTATAGCTGAAGCCACATGGGCTCAGATAGGAGGTCTCCTCTAAGGAAGAATAGGTGTCTTCTGGGGAACATAATCTGAGAATGAGGAGAAAGATATTGACAACTAAACAGAATTCAAGAGCCTCACTCATAAAAAAAACTTTGATTAGGTCATTGTGATAAGGGTGGGAAGAAGTAAGAATAGTATTCAGGGCTCTGCTTACCTTAAGCAAGAGCAGTGGAGAGAGATCTGGAAGCATCATTTGCCAGCTTTCTTCAGACCTATTCCAAGTTAAGTCATTCCCCTCATGAAAGGGAAGGGGGAAATGAAAATGTGAATTCATTCATGAATCAACCTCCAGAACAGGAAGTGTGGCTTTTGAGCTCTGCAGAGGAATCCTTCTTTGCTACAGGGGACACTGGCTTTGTCATCCAGCTAATTACATCCCGAGGTGACGCAATGTTAAAGTCAGGGAGACCCTACAAATTAAGGGATCAGAAGGCAGAACTTCATAAAGAAGGCAGTATACTCATATTAGAAAGACTGAGACCACAGGTGTGCTTTGGCATCAGTCTACTTTAACTTTGAACTCTGACTGTGGAGTCCTAGACATGTTAATCTTTCTTGCTTTAGTATCCTCAGCTGTAAAATGAGGGTGATAATAGCGCCTATTTAATAGAGTTGTAGCAAGGATGAAGGGTAATAACATAGATAACAAGCTTAGCTTGGTGCCTTGAATATTTTAAGCACTCACTGTTTAAAAAATAAAAGGTGGTGACCTTGGAAAAAATTAGGATGGTAGCAGGATAGACCTACCCTAAATGACACTGCCAGAGAAAGTGAAGCTAGGTTGGAGCTAACATTTGTTTCTACAGGAGGCTGACAAAGGTCTGAGGTGTGACATGAACATACGGGGAGAGCCAGGATGCCTACGATGGTGGGATGTACTGGACAAGCCTGCTGGCTGTAAGGTGGGGATATCCTCCTCTTTTAAACATTGCAACATTCAATGAGTCCGTTTTGTGACATTTTTCTCACTGCCAACTTAAGTGACAAATGGCCTGATTTGAACAAATTAAAGTGAATGAAAATCAATGTTGGTTGGAAAATTGGATTGATGTCATTGGAAACACTCTGGAGATTTGCAATATTAAGGTGAAATCCCCATTTTCAGGGAAAAAACTGTGGCTCCTTCTGAGGTTCTAGAAGTGTGGGGGAAGGTGCCAAAGTAAGAACAGCGGAGGTGTGTGTTGGCCCCCAGGTGAGCTAGTGGTCAAACACTGAAAAAGAGAGCTCTTTCCTCTGGTCCTGAAAGACCTGAACCTCTTCCAAAACTCATTATTCTAGATTTTAAAAGTCCTGTCTGCTTAGGAAGAAACTGTTACTGGAACTAGGAACAATGAGATTTCTAAAAACCATGCAAAAGAGCCAAAATAAATTATATACCACACAGCTAAATAAAAGCTAATATTCATTGGAGGGCAGGGTACAGTGGCTCACACCTATAATTCCAGCACTTTGGGAGGCCTGGGTGGAAGAATCACTTGAGCCCAGGAGTTTGAGACCAGCCTGGGCAATATAGCAAGACCCTGTCTCTACCCACAGTCCCAGCTATTCAAGAGGCAAAGGTGGAAAGATTGCTTGAGCCCAGAAGGTTGAGGCTGTGGTGAGGTGATCATGCCACTGCATTCTAGCCTGGGCATACAGAGTCACATCCTGTCTCAGGAAAAATAAATGGTTGGGTATGGTGGCTCACTCCTGCATTACCAGCACTTTAGGAGGTCGAGGCAGGAGGACTGCTTGAGCTCAGGAGTTTGAGGCCAGCCTGGACAACATATGGTACCAAAAAAATGAAATAAAAATTAGCTGGGAGTGGTGGTGCTTGCCAGTAATCCTAGCTATTCAGGAGGTTGAGGTGGAAGGATCATCTGAGCCCTGGCGTTGCAGGCTGTAGTGAGTCAAGATCATGCCCCTGCACTCCATCCTGGACCACAGAGACACCATCTCAAAAAAAAAATTTTTTTTTTTAAAGCAGGTTTGGGGTGTGGGGTTCAGGGAGGTGGGATTGGCAGTAGTTGGAATCTGCCTGGGGAAGGGAAGGCACACCTTATCAACAAAGGTACCTGCATAATGAATATTTGTATACCTAACTATGAATTGTACCCCACAAGTTTAAAATAAAAAACTTAAAAATTAAAAAAAATAAAATAAAATAAAGCAGGATTTATTGAGAGGGCAGAAAAGCTCCCACAGTGGAAGGGGACCAGAAGGGGTTGCCCCCCCCCCAATTTTTTAAAGCTATAATAATATCCATTGGAAGTGAAGGTAGGAAGAGATTGTCAATTACACTACCTTAGAAAGCACTAAAGAAAAATGACAGGCCAGGTGCAGTGACTCAAGCCTGTAATCCCAGCACTTTGGGAGGCCAAGGCGAGAAGATTGCCTGAGCCCAGGGGTTTGAAACCAGCCTGGACAACTTGGTGAGATTTCGTCTCTACGGTAAATAAAAAATTAGCTGGGTGTGGTGGTGCATGTCTGTAGTTCCAGCTACTTGGAAGGCTGAGGCAGAAGGATCACCTGAGCCCAGCAGGTGGAGGCTGCGGTGGCTGTGAATGTGCTACTTCACTCCAACCTGGGCAACAGAAGGAAACTCTAACTCAAAAAGGAGAAAAAAAAAACAGTTCTGCTTGAGCATGCTGGGTCCCTTACTTGAGGGGCTCCCATGGCCCTAACCAGCCTTGTCCCCCAGTTCAAACTTATTCCAAGTCTGGGATATTCATCCTGCAACCCTGCAGTAGGACCCCAACATAGGGCCTCTTGCACTCCAAACTGATCACTGGGCATATTTAATCATGGTCCCTTTTGGAGTCTTCAAAAGATTAAGGGTGTGGCTCTTGGCTTTTCACTCTTTTATAATTACTGGGAGCAAATAATGGCTGGAGTTTCCACCACAAGCTCCTGTGCTTGAGAACCCACATCTCAGACAGGGACCCAGGTTATTTCTGTGATTCTACCATGAGGAGAGAGGAGAATCTGGTCTCTTCTTCAGGAATTACCCATCTGTCTTCATGTACCCCTAAAATCAGAGGCACTGCAAAACTAGAAGTTCTAAAAACTAGAGTTTCTTAGGTACTCCACCTAAACAGTGGCATTCTCAGCTTTAAGTTTTCATAAAGAAAGTTTCTGCATTATTTTTATTGGAGTTGGTGGGTGTCAGATGTGGAAGCCATTCCATCCTACTCTACAAAGGTGGCCCATTTTAGTAAGAAAACAACAAAACTATAATCAAAATAAACTCTCTTAGGATTCATCTACGGAAGCCAGGAACTGTAATACTGTGAACTTGAGATAACCTATGGCCATGCATCAGTTGTTAGACTATAACCACTGTCATATACATTTAAATAACACTGAAAGATTTTCTATTGTGTGATTTTTGCCAGGAACCTTAGAGAACTTCTTGTTCCAAGCCTTCCTCATATCCAGCTTTAGCGTAAGTAAAAACATCAACAAAGATAAAATAAAAGGAGAGAGTAACAAATAAAACTTCAAATTCCACTTCCAAAGGTTGAGGAAATATATACCTGAGGCCTCTTAGGCCTTTGCTGGTTTTCAGTTAGAGGTAAAAACGAGTGTGATTTTTGTTGGTCAGATAATCCACTCTTCTAGGAGAAGGCCCCATTTAAATTATACTAAAGGATCACTCCTGTGGCATTGTTTTTATTGGTAACTTCATTTGCTATGCTATCTGCCATTCCACTAACTAGAAAAAGAGTCTTGAAAAGGATCTTATCTTAAAACCCAATCTCTATTTCATAAATATTCGGTAGCACAACAGGGCGACTATAGTTAACAATAATTTATTGGATGTTTCAAAATAACTAAGAGAGAACTGGAATGTTCCTAACACAACATGAAAAATGCTTAAGGTGAAGCATACCTCATTTACCCTGATTTGATCATTATACATTGTACACTTGTTTCAAAATAT
The DNA here is from genome assembly GCF_000164805.1 of Carlito syrichta. Lineage (NCBI taxonomy): Eukaryota > Metazoa > Chordata > Mammalia > Primates > Tarsiidae > Carlito > Carlito syrichta. The sequence goes on along the minus strand of NW_007246327.1, from coordinate 498,270 downwards.
CACAATTACCCCATAAATATGTAACACTAGTATGTATCCATAATAAAGTACAAAATTTAAACAATTAAAAAATGTTAGAAAACAAAAAGCCTTCCATGAGAAAGGAGGATGATCTATGGGGAAAGTTCTTCCTTTTCTTCAATGTGATGGCTGGATTAGCCATCACACCATCAGAGGATTTAAAAAACCCAATAAGCCAGATAGGGACTTCATTCACATAAAATCTTTAAAAATAAATAAAACTTTGAAAATGAAACAGAAAATGGAATTCTCCAGTGTGAGAGAGCACATTTAATGTTTGCAGGTAATTAATGATCATAAGTAGCAGGCAAGTCTACCTGCTACTGGGTTCTAGGAATGGTTTCCATCTATCTATCAAAAAAAAAAAAAAAAAATCCAAGAGCAACCAGACCCCTTCCCCAAAAAAGCATTGAAACAAAAGACTGATCTGTTTATATATTCACATGAAAAATAAACATCTTTATTTTTTTGCCTACTTTATTTCATTTTTTCAAATAAAATTTAAATCTGTACAAAGTATACTGTTACAGTATATATTTTGTAAGAATCAATGCCTAAAAGAATCACAATACTTCAATAAGCAGTACAGCAGACCTCGCTAGTTTTCAGCTTTGATATTGAACAAACTCAAGCCGGCTGATGCACAACACGTTTGCTTGGTTTCCACATGGTGAGTTCCCAGCACTGAGATGGGAGAACATGACAGCAAATATGGTTATATTACAGCCCGACACACTGCGCTTCTTCATGTGATAATAACTGCACATATTTAATACAGAATGCTCAAATTTACTTTTTAAATTGCATTTGCATACTTCTTAGTTGGCAAAATTCAGCATTCTTAAATGGGGTCCCCAAACAGTGCAAATTAATGATATTCTACTGTATATTGGCACATCTCCAATAAGGATTAACTTGTAAACTCAAAGAATATCAACAACTTAGTCCTAAATTTTAACTAATATACATCTGGTCCATTTAACCAAAGTCATTTTGGAAAGATATTAAAGAACAATTCTATTTCTGAAAGGATAGAGTTTTGACCATTTTTAAAGAGAAGATAAATTTTTTAAATTGTCATTAAAATGTTTTACTATAAAAATTTTACAAACTTGATTAGAAATTTCAGGATTATGATTCACAGCAGACAAATACAAACTGTATATTCCAACAATACCTACTCTTAGACTTTCAAACAGAGCACAACCATGTCAGCTGTGTTAACTAAAATTCTGAACAGTGTACTAAATTTGTAAGTGGTGCTGGGTCTAGCAAGTGTAAATACACAGTATATTTCAATGAAAAGAATTGTCTTCTTTATACTTTATTTGTTTTCCCATAAGGAAACATTAATGTTTACATTCTTTAATAAAGTTAATCTTACATCAGAATATAACTTAATACTGTCAGCAACAGGGACCACACACAGTAAATAAGAAGCACATTTAAAATAAGTCTGAATTCACATAGATTAACATTTGTTGGTTAATAAAATATCAACAGTATTACAATCTTACAATATTTACAGTAAGAAAAATCTAGAGCAATATATACCTTTCACAGCAGGATTCCTTTTTTTTTTTTTTTTTTTTTTTTTTAAATTTCTTCCAGTTTGGGATTGTGTATACACAAAAAGCTCAAAATAAAGCAACTCTGCAATATAATCTTAAAATAATGGCTACTAGGGGGAAAATTCTATCACAACCATTGAAAATAATGGTGACTTCTCACGGAGTCTGTGGCATCTGAGAACCCAGTTAATTAACCAAAGTCTTGCTCAAACCAGCCTCAGTTACCCAGATTAAAGCAGAACTCCGGCCTTCCCTGACTGCTGAAAACCCAACAGATTTTCTCAACATGCTGTAAGAAAAGAAGAGAAATTGGTTTCAGCTCACACCTCATGGCTGGAAGCCTCCGGCCAGTGCACATTCCCAACTTATGCTAAAAGGGGCCGATTTCATCCCCACAGCATCACAAGAGTCTACCCTCCAACTGCAGGGCACTCTGACACCAAGCTCACCCATTCCTCAACTCTTGTGCATTCGATTAGGATAAGGCATGAACTTGGCCCATGTAATACACACCAGCATCTTAGAGATTTGGGACAGGGCAAAGAAACAGACTAGTGTAGTTTGCACTGAGATCAATAGGAAAAATGGGAAGTAATGCACATTTCCAATCAGAATGACAAGAAGACCCACATCCCTAAACTGGAATTTGGCCAGGGCATCAGAGTTAGCACCCCCTCTCTGAGTACCACAAGCGATTAGGATGTGTGCTCTGGGCCTCCTCTAAGAGAGAGCATCTACAGTAAGTAACACAGGGTGGGACATTAGTTCAGTGACGACTCCCAAGGAAGCAGATACAATTCTTGAATCTGGGGCTGTCTACAGCACCTGAGGTCAATCATCCGAGTTGTGACCTGTCCCAACCCTGCTTACTTTAAGATATCTGATGGGCACAGAGCACTCAGGGATACGACTGCTGGCTACTTTGGACTCTAGATCTCACAGGTAATCAACAGGTATCTGGGATTGAATTAGCAAACTGTACCATAGCTCCTTAAACAGACACTGTCAGGTTTGAAATCATGTCAAGCATGAATCTTCACTGTCAGGTCAGAAATCAAAGTGGGAGTCTTCCCACATCAGCCAAGGTTATTTTGTCAAAACCTTAGAGGAGTTGGACAGTTTTTCATGTTGCAAGTGATTAGTTTACTTATTTCAGTCAAGCCGGATTGGCAAACCAGACTGATCTATTTAGTTAGCTTTGTTTTTTTGATTCTTACGTATGTGCTAACCCAAAGCTGTTGTATTTGGGCTAAATACACTGACAGAGAAAATTCAAACAACAAAAGTTTTCAGCAAACTTCTGTGGCATTTTTTTTTTTTTTGAAGTCAATGCAAGATCTAAAGGTATTTCTACCCAACAAAGTCTGTTTAAGTGTTTTATGTTACTTCCTTTTTGGTCCTATACAGAATGCTATGACTTCTATATAGGTCTGAATGCTGCTCCATGTAGATTCCTTCTGTATATCTAAAAATATATACTTTTCAGTAGTTCAATACATGGTCAATCTTCCCACAGAGGAAGATTTTTGTAATCACATGTTGCAAAGTAGAAAAACATCTCCTTTCTAAGAAAGGAAATATACTTTCCTATTGTACACTTTTGAATAAGCCCAAAGGCATGCACCAAAAATCATTATTAAAACTAATACATGCAGTAAAATTGTGTAGAGTTAGACTTAAAGTGCTGCTTCTCAATTTTTAAATTTGAACAAGACATTTTGTCAGTTGTTGACTCAAAGATCTTCCCCCCACCTACCCACCCCACCCCATGGCATTAAGAGAGAAAAGTAAAAAGTATGCATAAATCTTTAAACTATTCTTTACATGGGGGAAAAGAATAGATATATCAACTATCATATATAAAAACTGGATTCCCAGTTTTAAATAAAACCAATATTTACTGGTAAAAATTGTCAAAGCTAATACACCCAAACAAATATTACTAGTAAATAATGTTCTACATAGATAATAATTTACTTTGGTTTTATGCACCTTCTCAAAAATAACACTAGTGTCCCAACGTCACCAAACTGATGTGTTCCAGCAAAGTCATAAGGCAAATCTTTTTTTCTCTAGTGACATCTTGTTTCCCAATAGACAAAACTAAAATCTTTTGGTGAGTAAGGGGTTAAGGTAATGACTAACCCCTTGGCATCCTGAGCATTGTAGTTTATCAAACTCTACCCTGCTAGAAGTGTCAGGCACCCTGACCCCTGCCTTGAACCAGGAATGGCTTCCATGTCTAGAGATGCCCTGACTCCTTATAAATAGCTCTCAGAACTTTGCTACTTTTTTCCTTCTCTCTGGATGTTATATGTCAAAGCTGGTTGCAATGTCACATTGTACTAGTAGGGGCCACCATCTAACAATAATTCCAATCTGAAATGTTTTAAGCCAATAGTTTCTAATTTTAATAACGATTTGCATTAAAATAGTCTCAACAAAGTTTACTTAGAGCAGAGATCCTTAACTTGGGTTTCAAAAGATGTGTGACGTCCCTGAGGTTGTATGCAAAATTATGTGCATTTTTCCCTTAGGGAATAGGGTCCATCACACTTTCATCAGATTATCAAAGTTATCTGTAACCCCCCAAAAAGGGTTACAGGAACTTAGAGGGATACCCGTAATTCATTTTATACCAGGATTGGGAAATGGGGGAAGAAGACAAAAAATGGGCTCAAAAAAGGGTCAAATTGCTGATCTTTTCTTTTATTCACATTTGAGAAAGAAGTACTTCAAACTAGGAAAAGTAACTAATTCAGCTGGTTAAACCCCATTAAAAAATAGTCAAAACCACTTTCTAAAATGTTTTCATTTTCCATATGTGGTAAATTTAGTCTCCAATAAAAGGTTTGGAGATTAAAATTTTCTCTTTTCCTAAAGGAAATTCATAGATATAATGCTGAACATCATCCACATTTAAAGACTTGACAACATAAAACTTAGATAACTCTAATGATGTGAGCCTTTAACTTATGATTTTGAGTAAAGGAGTCAAATACACATTAACCTTCATTTCCCAAAATTGGTCCATATTTAGACAACTACCTGGCACAATTCTACTAGATAAACATAAAATCCAAACAATGGAAGTTAAACTTTCTACCCAAAGTAAAAACAAAGCCACAAGTTTCCACAATAGAATCTGCCACAAACATTCTTACTATGTCATAGTGGACTTTCTCATTTCAAATATATCATTGAATTTTCAACAGAATTTGCAAAATAAGATCCAGAAGGACTAGCAAAACACGCTGAGAAGAGCATGTCAAGAATTAAAACACAACTCCCCCATCCAGAAACACACTGAGGCATTCCAAAAATAAACCAGATCTGAAAAGAGGGCTCTCACTTGGTTTTAAGTATGAAGTGCATAAAAAGCTATGAGAAAGGGAATATAAAATGAAACAATTAAATAACTTATAAAAAATAACTTTAGTCAAAAACACATCCCTCTGTTTCATTGATAAAACTGTCAATTAAAAATATTTTTTTTGCAATTCTGAGCACTCACTGTGTTACACTATCTCACTAAGACAAAAAATATGTTCATAGGTATACTTTTTATTCTTTTCTTTCTAGAGCACATATTTGAGGTCATAAGACTGTGTCTGGTTAAAATAAAGTCTCTTACCCCTTGCTACCCTTCCCCCTCAAAAAGTGATTCAACCCTCAATTCCAAAAGGGAATATTCATTTTATATAATTATTTCAATACCAGTTATCTCACATAAACCATGAGGAAGCTATATGAACATTAAGGAAAACTACATGAAAAGAGGGAGTTGCTACCTGCCATTTCACTTCCAGCTTTTAAAGCATGTACCCAGCTAGATTCAGATCTCATTGACTTCAGTGAAAACAGACCAACATACCAAAACCAGGCCCTCTCAGGCTGGAAGCTGGATCTCAAAGACATCATTTCAGATACACACACATATATTTCCTATCCTAAGCTTTGTCTATTTAAACAGTTTAATAAAGCTCACATTTACAAAGGATTTTATTGGCAAATAAAGATCCATATTAAAAATTTTATCAAAACAAATTTTTGTTTTATACAGCTAACACTAAGAAATATTTTATTGGCCTTAAAAAGCATATTTAATTGCATATAAGTTTTGCTTTGGGTGGGATATTGAAAACATAATTCTGCAAGAAATTAGAAAAGACTAGAAACAAAAGTGAAAGTGACTAGTCTTAACTTTCAAAAAATCAAGTGCAAAGATAAATAGTGCAAATAATGAAAACTAGAAATTGTACAGTTAACTTTATACAGTCTTTTTCCTGCTTTTGCACTTTTACATATTGACAACTTTATAAACCCTAACAACTGAATGCAGCATGGAAACGGGCTATTATTTATCTCCACTGACTAGACTTAATTAAGGAAGCCTTTCAAAGACTTGTCTCACAGTCATTTAAATCACTAGTTCTTGACACAGGTTTGGGGATTCACTTATTAAATGATTTCTAAGGGAGGGGCTATTTAAGAAGGCTCTGCACTGACTTAAACAAGTTATAGCATGTAACTGTATTATAATTTAAAATCTGACACAATAAAATGCGAAAATTATACTAAATTCCAACTCTAAAAGATAATCTATAATGAAAATAATCCTATTGTTAATGAACTTGACATTAAGAAAGAAAAATTACCTTCCAAGTACAAATCAGAACCTCTTTTTTTAAAGCTATTTTTAAAGAGATTTTTATCACTAACATATAGAGATGTGAAGTGAGTGAAATGAAATTCGAAAGTAATCTGTCAAAATCATCAGGAATAAATCCATACAAAATTTGACAACAAAGAGCTAATCCAAATACACTTGAATCCAAATATACTTATGTAACTTTAAAAACAAATACTATAACAATTATTTAGTGTAAATAATTTAAAACATCATTGAGATAATGAGAACAGAAATCTAAACATTGTAAGCTCATCCTATAAAGGAAATAAAAGCCTCCAAGATGTACCAAATCATATTATTAACATCTGCCACCACAGACTCTTGGGAATGCTACAATTTTAAAGTAAAAGTTAAGTGGGAAAACAAACAGAAATGTGATTTTGGGGGGCATGTTGTCTAATTTCAGAAATATAGCATTATTGAGGGCTTCGTAACGTCCACAAAGTTAAATAGGTGCCAGGATTGCAAATGTAAAAGAAAGAGAAAAGCAACCCCAAACTGTAATTTGGTGTTTTTACCTGATTTATTGTTTTCTAAGAAAATTATGTGGACAAAAGTCTCAAAGTTATATAAAAGCAAGGAATAATATGAGTCTTTGTGGACTGCCAATCTAAGGACTATTTTGAAAGCTAAAGGTAAACTACGTTGCAACATGAGCCCAAGAAAATCGACAGTATGCATGATAAATATTTCTGATAGTTTAAAAAGGATAACTGAAAAGTTTGAAATTTTCTTTTCTTTTTCTCAAAATAAGGCTCCAGCACCAACTTGCCTTGACTAGAAAGTCTGCCACCCCACAACTGTGCTACTTAATTTGTCCCAGAAAAGCAAATATCCTACACAGAAGACAGATTTGTATAATGTATCATCATAACTCTTGGCTGGAGTAAAAGTTTTCTCATAACCAGTGAGGGACCCACTTCCTCTGGCATTATTGAAAGTTCCTTAGTGGAGATCAACTTCATTGTCCTTAACAAACAACTCTCATTTAGATTCCATCTTAATACCTTTTCCTACCTCCAGTAAAAATTCCTTCCACTTTACCTCCAGACTATTATATACCTTTCACACCCCCATTCACAAATACATTAAACAGCTCTCTCCTTTCTACTCTCAAATTTCCAAACCAATAAGTCTGAATTCCCAGTAACTTACCTAAAATACACATACTTCTTACTCTCTTCAATTCACAAATTTCTTAACAAACATTAATTTAGATGTCCTTCAAACTGCCTACTTAAGACTATGGTGGAAAACTGCAGTCGGAAAACACTTCCCGATTACCTCATAATATAGAAATCTTTCTGGATCATCAGTTAGCTATGTTCTAAGGCAAGAGTCAGCAATTTCTTTACTTCTCTCTGAAGGGGTAAACTTGAGTGTTACTGGCAGGCCTGTGGCAAGAACTTAAAAGGGACAGAAAAAGAAGGAAAAAGGAGAAGAGAGAAGATGCCCAATGTATATTAAGGAGGTAGGTAGGTCAAGTACCACCAACAACTACCTGTACTGGAAACTGTCAATCCACACCAGCTGAATGGGAGTTTGACCCAACCTCAATATGTGTCTAATATTAAAGTCATTAGCTGATGGCCATCACTGTTTGAGCTAGTTAAGGTTGAAGTCCCATAACTTCAACTGCCACGTCCCGATAAGGACTTTTCTTAAATCCTCCAAGGAGCCTTCTGTGTTAATCTATCCTACACCAAAACAGATACTAACAAGAGTATTTCCACATTTTTCACCATTTTAGAACATAAGGACTTGGTCCTTAAACTTGGAGGCCTCTTGACTTATTAAAGTGGAACTTAAATCAAGAAAATTAAACTCTTTAGTTTAAAATTTTTTCCATGAAATGCTACAAAATTTCATTAATAAGCAAATTACTAGTAATCATCAAAACAAAGTATATAGTCAAAAAACGCAAAAATCTTGTGATTCCAAAAGGAGTAAAATATTTCTGATCTGTAAGAAGCAACTTCATTTTACATAGAGGATCACCACCATGTTTCTAACCATCAAAAGGACAATTTTCCACAAAAGCAAAGGACATCAGGAAAAAAACATAACATGGGGACAAAATAAAAATGAATGAGTAGCTATGAAATTCTTGTTAAGAAAAATGTTAACTTGTGACCTTTGCCATACTCAACTTTTCTAAAGATATAAATTGCCTAGACCATACAACATCAAAACCTGGTAGTTTATAAACTGTTGGCTTGGAACCAATCATACTTTTCACTCTTTATCTAGTTGTTCTTGCACCATGAAATCCTATCTGATTCATGCTAATGCTAGTTTAGATTATCTTTTCTTAGCCCCTAACAACTACATTCCGGTTCAAAAAGAGCCTATCAAATGGTCTGTGCCTTAAATTTAGGTTTTGTTTAGGATCCTAACTTAAACATTAAAATCAGCTTTTCTTAAAAATACATTGCAAAATCCTGCAAATTAGACTCTATAGTAATTAATGCTGGTAGGTGAAAACAGTAATTTTAACGGTAGTGATCACTTTAGTTTTACAGCATACTTCATTATGAATGGCCTAAATGTGGTTCACATGCGTTGAAGAAAACAGAAAATCTTATAATGTATGAGCTCAAAACTGATACACTTTAACAGTCAACTCTGCACAAATAACTGTGGTGGGTTTATTAGCTTAAGCAATTCCAATAAAGTCCCTCTCCTATTTATTCCATCCTCAAGGAGGAAAAAAAAAAAAAAAAATATATATATATATATATATATATATATATATATATATATATCTGCAAATTATTAAGATATTCAAATTTAGGGATAATCAACTATAAATGTTATACTCAGAGTTATCACCAACGTTCCAAACCTAAGTTGCTAAAGATGCCCTTGTTTTAGCATCCTTTTATATAGAAAGCAAGATCTCATTCTGATATTCAAAAGATTTTGAAAAAGGAAAAAAGTCATTAGACTTGGTATCTCACTTTTTATGGGGAAGAAAATCTTAAAAGTATCTTCATATGTAAAGTAAAATGAATTGTGGAGCTATAAAAGCCACTAGAGTAACAGTTTCAGAAAGCCCCATTCTAAAATCATCTGGAAATGTGTGTGTATAAAGCATGAAAAAAAATGAGTGGGAATATTGTAGAAGAGTGGACCATGTGTGGGAGATAAAAATAATCATGCCCATGGTGGGGTCATCAGGGCTGCCAGATAATCCACAACGTCATAAAAGAAAAACGTTAGTTTAGAAATTTTTAACAGGGCCAAAACGTAAAATGTTAAAATACAGAGACAAAAATGAATGAGATAACCCTCCCCAACATCAAGTTCCATAAGAAAATAGGAAGAAAAAAGTTGACATAGCATCTTTTTAACTATACCAAATCTTAACTGACTTAAAGATGTATTATGCTTGGGCCATGAAACCCACCAGATTCTCATTATCAACAGATTTATCTTTTCCCCTCCCTTCCACCCAAATTTAGTTCAGTTTTCCTGCAGAAAAAGTACAGCATCCCTATATTAATAAGAAATGAAAACAGTGAGTACAACTGATATAGATCCATTGACTTTTATTACAAATGTACTTGATCACTTGGCTTCAAAAAGTTTAAAATCAATACCCTATTTTCTGTATGCCAGTACAAAGCAAACTGTTTTACAAATTAAATACCTAAAACTTTGACAAAAATATTAAAATTTGATGAAAAACAATTATAAAAATCCTTAATCTTTCTCTTCAAAAAAGGAGGCAGTCTTCCCAGTCCTATTATACAATATTAATAATATTCACCATTTTTAGAATAGGTAGCTAAATTATATTTTTCTGTTAGCATACAAAACTCTTAGACTAATAATTTTATTTGTATATGCTCCAGTTAAGTTTGTGAATGCCATCTGATTGCAATATAATTAACTATCTTTAATTGAATCCTAATTTACATTTATTTAATAATTTGCATAGATTGAAAGGGATAAAGGTTATTCTACGACTAATTATCATAGGCTATTACAGTGCTACTACTTTTCAAGGCAGTATTTGCTCCCAAATGAAATTATCTTTCTTTAGGCAGGGGTTAAAATTACTAGCAGCTTTCTCCATTACCTGAAAAATCAAATTGGAATAGTAATCCAACCCTAGATATGAAGGCCTTAAAAATATTGATATACTTTCCTCTTTGAGTCAAATTTCAACCCCTGCATGGGACAACTAGAAAGTGAGACTTTCAAGGTTTTTTATTTCCCTGTTGGTTTTGGTTTCTACTCTCCATGGCTTTTGAGAAGCTGGAAAACAGTTTGTATTTCCTGACTAGCATTGTCTTTTTTCCATTTGGCAAATATTCATCTACTTCCAATCAGTATCTAGTAGAGGAAAAGCCGACATGGCTTTTCTTAAGAACTTCCTTTGTTGTCAAAGGCATGTATAATGATTTCTACAGTTCTGGTTAGTTAACTTTAGCTCCCTCTGTGGCTGGATGACTGCTGCTTCTAACACCAGCATGATAAATAGGAGGCACAAATAAAAAGTAGCTTAAAAAAAAAAAGGATTTGGTGATTTAAAAGAAAAAAACCGAACAACTTCAAACACACACACATACACACACACACACACACACACACACACACACACACACACACACACACAAGCATTTCAAATCTGGTGGCTGATCTCTGGATTAAATTACTTGACAGTGTCTCTCATTTTAAAGAACATCAATATTGCAATGCATTTCAAGTTTTCTTTTATACTTAGGCAAATAATACAGTTTAACCAAGCTCTTGGACCTTAATTGTAAGACAAAGCAGATCAATAAATATAAGGCATGCTTGTCAGGAATTAAGTTTTGTTTGCTTGCTTTTGGCACATTTGATCATACTGTCTTCTATGAATAACACATATGGTCAAATATACCATTTCCTTTTTTGTTTCAGCACAAACAGGGTTTACCAACTAGTAAAATAAAAACAAGGAAAAACTCCAACATAAAACACTGAGATATAGAACCTTGGTAAAGTACCGAGCACCTGGGGGGGGGGGGGCGGGGAGGGAGGGAAAGGATGAATGAAACAGGAGAGGGGAGAAGGAAAGGTTTGAGAGGGTGCTTGGGGAGGTAAAGTGAGATGCTTAAAAAAGAGCATCTTTACAGTCACTTAGTCTTTTCTATGATCACTTTTTAAATCTTGAAAAGATCTGCATGTGGATTTCTTTTTAAACCCACTGACCATAAACCAGACACTGGTTTCAAAATCTTAGTAAGATTGTGTTCAACTGTTATAGTGTGAAGACAATTGCACAATACATGTGCTTCTTGATCCGGTAGGATTCCAAGCAGAATCTGAAGTCTATAGGTAAGAAAGGCTTCACTTTGGGTAACTCTGACCCTAAAGAAAACCTCATGAAAGAACTCACATCTCAAAGAAAGGACACTTTGCCTAAGTTTGCTGTGTTTTTGTTGACTTGCACTACTTATTGCTGGCTACTATGAAACACTGATCTAGGAGTACTCCAACAACCTGTAGTACAAGGCTTAACTTTAAGAAGCTATAGTAAACAAGAGACAAAATCAAAGCAATTCTCTTTCCTAATTAGTAACAGCACAGAGAATGCAGTCTTTTCCATATCACAGTTAAAATACAGTGAACAAAACAGCTCAACAAACCTTAAGACAAAAAAGTGCAGGTTATTAATGTTTACATGCAGTTGATAAGCATTCCAAATGTCACATTATGCACTGTAAAAGCTCAACTTTACTATATGGAAATAAGAAAATGCACCTTGGGGGAAGGGGAAAAGCAATTTAATCATTTCCAGTGATTTTGTAAGTAAAGAAACTCCTAACTACTGTACGGTCACCTCATATTTAACATTGTATGAATATTAAAAGCAAACAATTTAATGGGAAAATGCACAGTACAATGAAAATAGCTTGTTATCAACACATACAGTAGATCTCAAAAACAAAGACAACACACTCAACCAGAGAGCTTAAAAATATCAAATCAATCAAAACCCAAAGAACCAGCAGAAAAAAAAAATCCTTCAAAAAGACAACTGTTTAGCCTTCCTAGGCCAATGCCAATGCTTT
>NW_007246327.1:477337-482905 GCF_000164805.1 Carlito syrichta | reverse complement strand
CACCACCACCACAGTGGCTGTCGCTGTTGGCCAGACCCTGGGCAGCCTCAGCCCGGGGAGTTAGGAGACGAGGGGTGTGAGGGGGACTGCTGTACTAAACATGAGGAGCGGGCCTAAGCCCCGCTTTCCAGTAACCCCAAAGAGGAGATGGGGGAGGGGCCTGTGCAGCGCAGCAGAGCCCGCTGCAGAGAGGGGACACCGAGTCACGGGCACCCCTCCTGTGCGGGCCTCAGCTAGACCCAGACCCAAACCCAGACAGGCCCGCCCGCCATCCGACTGGGCTGTCGCCTACCGCAGAGCCCTGGCCGCAAAGGCAGGCGAGGAAGAGGTGGTGCGGTGGTAACCCTTAGCTGCACAGGGGGCCTGCTGGGGATGAGGACGGGGTGCCGGCAGCAGTGGCGCGGAGCAGCAGACACCTAGCCTGTCCCTCCCCTCGCTCCCGCCGCTCCCCCTCCCCGCGCACACGGCAGCGGCTCTGGCCTCAGATGATCCCGCTCCCCCCTCCCCCCAACCGCAGCCCCGCACAGTCGGGCGGGCGCACTCACCGGCGGGGGGGAAGCCGAGCCGAGCCGAGGACAGTAGACGCACCAGGGCCGGGGTGCCCGCAGTGCCTACTCCCGTCGGCCCTGCCCTTCCCCTCAAACAACAATCAAAAAGAAACCCCACACTCACCCAAAAACCTGCAGCCAGCCCCCCTTGGGACTATGACTGCCTGCGTGCCTTCCCCTCCTCCTTCTGAGATTTGGGGAAGAGGGGCACCCTGCTCAGGGCTGAGCCCAGCCTAGGTTGCCGGCCAGCTCTGCGGATAAACCAGGCCCTGTCAAGCATTCAGACCCCAGCCCACTCTTCTTCCTCTCTGGAAGGACCCAGAATGGAGAAGAAAACCAAGCAGGCTTTCGGAAATTCATGAGCTAAAAATGTCAGGAATTTCCTGGGAAACGCAGTTTCTTACGGGATTCATTAAAGCAGGTTCGCTCGCCCCTTTTACTCTTCCTCCCAGAAACTCATATGTGTCAAGGAGAGCCCCCACCCCCCAAAAGTAAAGCATTAAATGACTGCTGGTTTGCATGCAAACAGCTTGGTTATTGACCATCAATCAATCGATGAGTCTTTAGACAGTGACAGCTAAAAGGGGTCTTCTCTGGTCTCAGAAAGGGATTCAAAAATACTTTCTTTCTTTCTTACTAGATCTGATGCATACTCTAGGGCCTGTTTCCCAGATGGGCAGTGAATACTCAAGACTCCCTTGCTGCAATCTGCAGTCCTGGCACTGTGGAAAAGCTAAGGCCTATCTCCAGGGGACCCCCTGTTAGTGCTCCTATACTCTCAGCATCACTTCCTACAGGGGGCTGGAAAGATACAGACCATACAGCCCTACCCCTGGCTTTCTCAAGCACAGATTGCTGCTTCCATCGATTAAAAAAAAAAAAAAGTGTGCTTATTCCATCTGTGGGTTCCATTCCCTCTGAGCATCTTCCTCTTTTCCCAAAAAGAGTAAGGAGACTTGCCTCCCTCTCTTTTAGCCCTAGAGACAACTGAGTACATCGGTGCCTAGCTTCCTAGAAAACAGAAAAGAGGACTAACAGTCAAGAAACCAAAAGCAGTTTAGGGCATAAAGTACTGTCAATGCCTGAGCCCTCAAAGCCCCCAATATCTCCTTTTACCGCCTGGGCAAATCTTCCTGCTAGATATTCACGCTCTTTTTTCTCTTAGTTAAAGCCCCATTCAGTTTGCTACTTTCCACTTTAAAAAAAAAAAAGCAAGGCACCCTGGCCACTAAAGACCAAAGTGGGGCAGTTCTGTGAACCAGTCTCAGAACCACCCGTGTCCAGTGGTCCCTGAAATAACTCCCAGAAGGGGAGGCCCATTCAGAGACAAAAATGCTGGCTTTTTGCCCCTTAAATAGGGGGCAATTTCTAGCACCGGGTAGGACTCCTTCCATGCTGTTTTTTCTGTACCTCCCCTATCAGCAAATCTTTTGAGAAGAGGGCATAGGAACTTTTGAAGTACTTCCCACTGCACAAAAATACGTGTGTGAAGAAGCAGTAGCTCCTTTAGGCTCGCAAAGTAGCGATCAGGACCCTGGATAGACCCCGGCCCCTCCAGGGACGCTAAATGGCTGAATAGCAGGATCTTCACACAATGGGGTGGGGCGTTACGCTCCCGCTGGTAAACTGAGGCTAAAATCTGGTGAAGTCCAATCCAGAAGGGCTGCTGCTCTTCCTCATGGGTTTGCCTTGCGCTGAACCCAGCCCCTGCGCCCTGATGAGAACTCAGGGCAGCAAGAAGGTCAATGAGAATGCGATGAGGGGGCTCGGCTGCCAGTCCCTGCCGTTCTTCAGAGCTGCTGATCGCTGCCCTCGGGACAGAAGACTACAATTGGAAACTGCCCGCCTTCCTGGCCCAATTTCCTAGTCTAAATTTCTTCCCTCCGCCCTAAACATTTATGTCCAGGGGTTCTGAAGAAGTTTGAGTTTGGAAGTACCCTTTCTGAAAAAGCAACTGCCTCCAGGAACTGATGTCTTAGTTCCCCAGCGCAGAGGCAACTGATGAAGTTTCTAGGTAAAAACACAAGTTAAATATCATTTGCACACCTAAACTGGGAATTTTAAGCTCAAATCAGCAAACGAAGGAGACTCGGACCTCTCCACATAAATATGTACTTATTTAAAATTTCTGCCGTTGTATGCCAGCTTCTCTCCTACTTTATACACGTATCTAAAAAAGCGAACAAGACTAATAAAACCTTTTCCAACATAATTCAACGATAGGTTGGATATTTAGCATATCTTCACTACTGAAACAAGAGAGTTAATTTCAGGATAAGCCTGTAAGTGTGGGCTTTTTCTCAAATTAAGGCGGTGAAAGACAGTTTTCTCAGTCTATAGTGTACAGTAGCCTTAAAAGGCAGTCTAGGAAGAATGACTATTAACTTGCAGAAAAGTCTTCTTAAAACAAAAAGTTTAGAACCTTAGAAATAAAATTTCAAAGTCATATGTGCATCGTAACACTGAAAATCCTTTAGAAAATTAGTAGATTTAAAGAGACTTGTAGTCATTTGTTAATTATCTAAACAATATACTAATTTGATGAGTGAAAAGCCTGTTCTAGTGTCCAGCTGCTTGAATTTGTTACTTTAAAACAAATAGTTGTAAAACTAAATTTATAATTTCAAGACAATGTAGGAAAGACAAAGGAAAATGAAACATAATATACAGCAAATTAATATGCAGAATATCCATGTTAATGAAAAAATTGTCAAAAATAAACATTCCCCTTCTCAAAAATTGCTTATATTTAAAAACATTACAAATGTCCCTAGATTTCTTGAGTCCTTTTATTGACACTACACATACATTTTAAAGCGAATAGAGACTGCTTTATTTTTAATCCCACTATCTCTATGTATTTAACAAACTCTTACCAACAAAAAATTGTGCGCAAGGAAACAGACATTAGGCAGAACAAAAAGGAAAAAAGTCTCAATTTTGCTCAGCCTGAACGACAGGTGATTCTGAAATACTCTAATTCAGCTTTGTTTTTTTAAATGTAAAAATCAACACACGTTTATAAAATAAACTTGGGGAGAGGTTATCAACCTCTGAGTAGTAAACTCTTTTGATTATAGAGTTCCCAACAAAAACAATATGTTAATTAATATTTTACAAAATCACAAATTTCCAAAATAAAAGAGAAGAACATTAGAATTTGTGTTTTCAAGTGCTGCTTAGGTTAAGTACCAGTCTTAACCAATTATCTTCAATATCCCAATCATTAAAATTAACTGGAATGTTGTACTGTAAATATTCAAAGTGAAGGAATTACCCATTTCTTCTCATAGGAATCTACCAAGAAAATTAAGGGAAACTCAAGTAAATCTTAACATTTAACAGCAACAACAACAACAACAACAACAACTAATAGTAACAGCATTTCACGAATCATTTTTTAAAAGCGTCTCTTTTTCTATAGCTCACCTAATCTGGAAAATTATGCCTCTTCAATGCTATTTTAATGTTTAGGATTAAAGATATGAATTAAAGATTTAAATATGAAGAGATCAATCCACGTGATAGAATCCTCGCATTTCCAAAATGTTTTCATTTTAAGCATTTGCAGAAGAGTTAAATAAATGTAACACACATTCTAAATTCGATAAAAGATTCAGAGAACCCGTCATTTTATGTACCCAAAAGGTCCAAACAGAACCGAAGTAAATGTCAACAGCTCTCGCTCTTCCGGCTGATACTTAATTTTTTTTTTTAACTAGTACTCAAAGGGATGAAATCAGCAACTCTCTCCACACACTCTAGTCAACACTCCAATGTCCAAAGCCGCAATTCGCAAACGTCAATGGGGGGGGGGCCGATGGGGGGTCTTGAAGTAATCCAAAAATTTCCTTCCCCCTCTGACAGTCTACCAAAAGATGTCAAACCAAATCCAGCCTGCTGTAAAGCACTGGGACCTCCCTTCCAAGGACACGGGACACAAGCACAGACACCGCTGCGAAAAGCTGTACAAAAGCGCCTGGCCCGACAGAAGCGTAAGGAGCCCAGATCAGAACGAATGAGAACCCTCAAGAGAGTCCCGCAGACGCAACGGAAATGAAGGTGGCATTTATTCAGGGGCAGACAGTTACAAACCAAATAAAGTTACCCCAACCAGCCTCTTGGGCCTCTTTAACCCAAAGTCCGGCTTACGAAAAATTTACTTGTGGGGTCCCTTCCCCTAAAAACAACACACTCTGCCTCCAAGACTCACTGTCGCTCGAAGGGAAGACCCTCCAGCTTCACATCCGTTCCTTTTGCCCCCACACAAAGGCAGAGGAGCTGATGAGCTGACCTAGCACAGTGGGGCAGTAAAAATGCCTAGTTCGGGCCACCCATCTTTGGGCCTGGCTTCATCTGCGATGTCAGCACCAAAGGTTTTTTATTTTTTATTTTGTTTTGTTTTTACAACGCATACTGGGCGGGTGTATGCATTTGGGGAATGGGGGTTGAACGGAGAGGAGGGGCAGGCAGTGAAGCCTGCATTATGGAACTCTCCTTCCTCTCCCCTCCTTCCAGGGTGGCTGTGCAGGGAGTGTCAGCCACGTCTAGCGCACGGTCCCAGGCCCCAGGGCGAAGGTGGCCAGGGGAAATGGGACTCAGGGACTGCTAAGCAAGCGGCATCACTGGTGGTCTCCAGCGCCTGCGGAGGTAGGACTGTCTCTTTTTTTAAAGGGGTGTGTTATTTTGTTCTTTTTTGGAGGTGGGAGGGGGTTCATTCGTTCCTCGCTGCGGGAAGGGGGGGGGACGCTGCTGCACTGCCTGGGTCCCCGAAAGGGAGGGTGCGGGGATGTCTGCAATGGTACAAGCATTAATTCTGGGCTGAGAGGGCAATTAGAGGGGACGGGGCAGTCGGGACCCCGAGCTGTGACAGTGGCAGCAGAGAAGGTCGCGAGGGGCTTACCCGGCGGGCGGGCGCTGTCCTGCCGCAGGTGAGGGAGGGCGCAGGCTGGAGGGAGGGAGGGCGCGCGCGAGGCGGGCGCTAGGCCGGCGCGAGGAAGGGGGAGGAGAGGAGGGCGCG